>NW_020837950.1:29110850-29235898 GCF_003676395.1 Aethalodelphis obliquidens | reverse complement strand
AAGAAAGAAAGAAAGAAAGAAAGAAAGAAAGAAAGAAAGAAAGAAAGAAAGGAGAGAGACAGAGGGAAGGAGGAAGGGAGGGAAGAAGGAAGGAAAGTAAGTTGTGCTTAGTTTGCAAATGTTCATTAAAAATAACCTGATGTGGGACTTCCCTGGTGGCGCAGTGGTTAAGAATCCGCCTACCAATGCAGGGGACACGGGTTAGAGTCCTGGTCCAGGAATATCCCACATGCTGCGGAGCAATTAAGCCCTTGCACCACAACTACTGAACCTGTACTCTAGAGCCTGCAATCCACAACTACTGAGCCCTCGTGCCACAACTACTGAAGTCTGCGCACCTAGAGCCCATGCTCTGCAACAAGAGGAGCCACCACAACAAGAAGCCCGCACACCACAACGAAGAGTAACCCCCTCTCGCCGCAACTAGAGAAAGCCTGCATGCAGTAACAAAGACCCAATGCAGCCAAAAATAAATAAATAAAATAAATGTATTTAAAAAAGGATAACCTGATGTGAAACTGTATTTCTATTTTTTTTAAAGTGATGTCAGTATTGTTGATAACTAAAATTTAGACATATCTGCCTTTCTCTGAAAACAATTAAAACCTTCTGTTAAAATATATGTCTGTTAGAAACATAAAAATTGTTAAGACAATGAGGAATGGAAAGTTGTATTTCAGTTAGAGACTCCAGCAAGGTGCAGTAGAGGAGGAGGCATTTGTGTTGGACCTTTGGATGTGCATAGAAAAGTGTGATATTCCAATAAGTGGATTCATTTATCCTTCTATTTTAAACCACTTTAACAATGAACCCATCTATATCTACATAGCTTAACAACCAGGATAGAGAACTGAGACCATCTTGGTCACCATGACTCAATCATTTCTTCTATGAAATTCTTCTCCAGGAAGATAAGGTTGTAAACCAAAAAATAACTTCACTCTTTGTTTCCAGAAATTCCTAAACAAATTATCTAGGCAAAGAGTTTGCTCATGTAGGAAATTTGTTCTTCTATTAATACAATAGAATACTGGTCTGGGCAAAGAGCTTGCCTACCAAACAGCAGAGTCTCATCTAATATTTCCTCAGCAATCCTATCCTATTATCTCATGAGCTTTGCCCAGTAGCAATCAGTCACTATGATGATGAATTCTATGTGTCAATTTGACTGGGCTAAGGAATGCCCAGGTGGTAAAGCATGATTTCTGGGACGTGTTTGAGGGTGTTTCCAAAAAAGATTAGCATTTGAATCAGTAGACTGAGTAAAGGTCACCTTCACCAATGTGGGGGGCATCATCCAGTCTATTGAGAGCCCACATAGAACAAAAAGGAGAGTAAGGATAAATTTTCTCTCTCTTCTCTAGATGTAACATTCACTGAATAATTTAATTCTAGCCTTGCTTACTCAACAGGCCATTCTGGTAGACTCGTGGAGGAGTCAACTTTTGACAGTCTTAGAGTGCCCATCAACATCCGAGACACTGTTGCTGTCATGGATCAACATTCTTCACTCAGAGAATCCATTCCTCTGAGGCCCTGGAGCCTTCCACTGAGGGCTCTTTATGACCAAGTGATACTCTCCCTTTCTGAAGTAGGTTTAATAAACTAGCTTTAGTTGGTCAGCAAGTTTTCTGATGATTTTTTTTTGCATATTTGACTATCAGAATATAAGCATTTTGCTCATAGAGGACTGTTCCATTTACCTTATTTGAGATTTATCTATTGGCATATATTATTCCTAGAAATTTCCCACTGAGAATAGTAAATATCACATGAAGTGAATGTCCAGAGGTCACTGGCTATAAAGGAACAGAGACAGAATTTGAATTCAGGTTGAGCTAACTCTAAAGCCATTGATACTACCATTAAATACTGTTGTTTAAAATCTGATTATACAAGAGGATTGCATCCCAGCAAGATGAAATAGATGTCTTTTTCCCTTTTCCTCCTACTAGGTACAACTAAAACCCCGAACATTACATATAAAGTAAGTATAACAACACTCTGAAAGGTGGAGAGAAGAAGTAGAATAGCTAGGGACCTTGGAATTCAAGGAACAACACAGCAGTGAGTACACTGGTTTTCTTTTTGTCTAGGTGCTGGAGAAGCTAGCTATACATGTGTATATATATATATATATATATATATATATATATATATATATATAAAACTTTCAATATTTCAATATAAATCTATGATGAAAATTCATATACTACAAATAAGAATAGCCGTTTTGCTAAGTGTATTTATCCATAGTAATCTGCTCTACAAATGGATGACTGTAAAATACACAATGGACATCATGCACTGGAGCAGATGTGTGAGATTCTAAGATAAATAAGAATATATTTTTCAACATGGGCAATTCTCAAGGGGCTCACAACCTAGGAAGACAGACAAACAAGTAAGCAAATCACCTCATTTATTGAGACTTCCTTAAGCACTGGACACTGGGCTAAAGCTAAGTCCTATTTAATACAATCCTATGAACTAGATTCTCTTATTTTTATTTTATGAGAAGGATAATTTAAGCATTGAAAGGTTAAATAAATGATCCAATATTATATAATGAACAAGTAGCAGATCTAGGATTCAAACCCAAGTTTGTATGATTCCAAGTCCAAGAATTTCACCCCATTCCCTTAGAGCTTCCCCTATCATTTGGGTAGTGGGAAAATGCAGCCATACTTACATGTTTAAAAGGAGGGTTAGAAATAATCATATTTATTTCCCACAACACCTAGCACAGCACCAGGTACATGCAAGTGCTTGACATGTATTGAATTGTATCTAATTTAATTTAAAAGAGTAGAATAAATTTAAAAGTATAGCATATTTTCCAATTTTATTTGTTTACCATATGCCATAGAGTATCTATAAAGCATAACACATAGAATATTTTATTTATAGTCTTATTCTTACATGCTACCTCTGCTATTTTTCTCTGGAAGACTTAATGTAGCTGGTTTTCCTCCCTCACTGGCCCCAATCCACACCGCATCTAAACTTCCTAAATAATCTAAGACCTAATAGTCCAATATTCCCATCACTTAAGTGTGCTATTAATTGCTATTTTGTGAACAAAATACATCCAATTGAACCTATTTACATTTTATATTTGTTTTCAAATATCCCATGTACCATTATGTCAACCCATACTTTTTATTTTCCCTTTTCAGCATTTCTGAAATTAATAATAATGTGTTGATAATTAATTTAATTTAAGTTTTAAAACACCTGCTGGGTGTTTTATGCTTTCTATGGTTTCAGAGAGTAGGGGTTAGCATGTGTGCAATATGGAAAGATTTTTATTTCTTTGCTCTCGCTCTCTTGTCTAAAAAATTTTACTGCCACATCAAATTTATACTATATATTCCCATGCTATAAAA
Source organism: Aethalodelphis obliquidens (assembly GCF_003676395.1). Lineage (NCBI taxonomy): Eukaryota > Metazoa > Chordata > Mammalia > Artiodactyla > Delphinidae > Aethalodelphis > Aethalodelphis obliquidens. The sequence goes on along the minus strand of NW_020837950.1, from coordinate 29,232,509 downwards.
ATGCCTGCTTTCCAAACTATTGCATGTGCAGTGTTATAAGGTGCACCAAAGGGTATTTCCCTTTTCTGCACCATTTTGATAATCATTCTGCCTTAATGCATGAAGGGGTTCTTTTGTATAATGGATGTTGGAATGTGCTGATAACTTTAACAGACAGTTGTTAAATTGAGCATACATTGAGACAGCAATTTGTGCTGGCTGTGACTACAATACCTCGTGTGCTACCAGAAGAATCTGACACATTTCAGGAAGGTTGCTCACTCATAATTCATCGGATATTAAATGACAAGATTGGTTTAACACATTCTATGTATCTCACCCTGGTTGTCATGCAACTATTTTACTTGTCCGAGAGTGCGGATCAAAATGGCACCTATTTCTGTGCTCACATTTCAGATCATCAAGGCATACAATAATGGAACAAATATTGTTAAATGCGCATTATTGCAGCACTCACTTTCATCTTCATCACCATAATTAAATGAGTTGAAAGCATGCAGTGGAATCATGACATGCAACTAAGTGCTTCGTGCCTTTTAGGTAACTATACCAGTATCTACACACCGAGAAGTGACAAAAATTAATTTGAATTAACAACCCCCTGCATCAATATTCACCATCCAATCTGACTTGGTAAATACACTATGGAATTCCTTAAGCACTAGAATAGAGTTTTGTGGTTTATGTTTCCGTTCTTAAAACATAGGCATACCCCTCCAAAGATGAAAGTAGTAAAAAAAGAAAGTCAAGAGTGCTAAAAGCCATAACATGACAAATTGTGTACTCCATTGCTCGTAAGATCGTGGGCAGCTTGGGCTACTAATACCAACCCCAAGACCACCCGCAATGTTTGAGGAAATAGTCCCTGATACTCCTCCCTATCAGAGACTATTTTGTCTTTGCTTATGCATGTTTCATTGCTTATAATTGCTTGTCTTCTTTCTCTACCTGGTAAGAAGTTACTCATTATTTAAGTACTGTCCATGGGAAACCGTAACTGACTGGAAAGCAGCATATTTTACTTATCCGTATAGCCCCAGTCCTTAGAGGATGGTATATACAGCATGCCTGTAACAAATGTTTATTGAATGTATAAGCTGAATCAGGCAGACATGGGCTTGAATTCCGGCCCCATCTTTCTCTAACTGAGACTGAGCAAGTTAGTTACAATTTCTGAGCCTCAGTCTTCTAACTTGTAAAATCAGGAAAATCAAATTTATCTCAAGGCCTTATAATTTTATGAGATGTCTATATTAAATGCTTACTACAGCCTAAAAATGGTACTCCCTTTTCCTTCTCCATTGTTCCTCCTTTTGCATTTCTCTTCTCATGTTTGTCTTTTCCCTGATTTCCTCTTGAGGTTTCTTTCTTCCTTCCTCAAATTCTCAGAAGAGTCAGACTTTTCCCATGCCAAAAGATGTATCTACCTCCCCCGATATATAATGTATAGGGTTCATCGCTTGTCAGGCTTCCTAATTGGTACCTCTCGTTATGAAAGCTGGATTTCAGGTGATAAAAATTCTGCAAAACACAATTTATCAAAAACTTTGTTTGTAGAGCACAAACCTGTAATAGTAATGTAAACACTTTGATGTTCCGAGTGTGGATTTGTATATTTCATGCCTCTCAGTGCAGTGAACAAAAGCATTGTTTTGATAACCACTCTAAAGGGAATCTGAATTATCTGTCAATTTTCTTTACAATAATTTTTCAAAATCATTGTCATAGAAAGAAGGAACTAGAGAGTATACAGCAAAGAGATGAAGAAAAATGAAGGGATAGTTAGCAGTGGCTAGTTATTTAATAAACGTAGTATGCTATTTTTCTAGATTTTATTATATTTGTGGTATTTGTCAGTTTTCTTTTAATTTCCAGTTTGTTATATTTTTCTCTTTCAAAATAAGTATTCACTTTCATACTTAATTTTGTATTCTTCTTTTAATAAACAGTGCAAAATTGTATTAGCTTCAGGCTCTATCTATAAAACCTGGATCAAATCTTACACAAACACTTTAAATTATTAATTTATAGTCTGTCTTCTAAATTGGATGGAAGTATCTCCCTGTGTACAAGAAGCACAGCTTTCATGTCCACCTCTGTATTTCAGTGTCTACACTGGAGTTTAAATTTTAGACTTCTAGACAGATAACATTTTCCATCTTTTAACATGAATATGAGGCATCTCATATCATAGCCCACACTGAGTAACCCCCTCAAGCTTTACTTCACGTTAAATGTCAAGACCATACCTAAAATTCTAAAACATATTTGTCCAATTAGGATGGTACTGATGCTTGCTTGCTGGAAACTATGAGTTGGGGCAAAGGTTGCTGCAGGATATCCAAGCATTTGCCACTTGAGGTTATGTGGTACAGCTGGGTGTACCCCATACACACTGAGACATAACTTCTTATATGCTTCTTTGGCTGTGGATTCCTGGGAAACAATAAGAGCAGACAGACAACATTGCATACAGTAATTAGGAACAGAGTGACTTGTTTTGAAATCTTCCTCAGGAAACTGTTGCAAACTGGAAGGCACACCCAAAAAACTTTCCTCCGAACTTCCCTGTCTAGTGAGAGGCAACAGATGACAGCATAAGTGGCTGAGCTGCTTCAGTTTGCACTAACTTCATTTAAGAGTAAAATATTTATACTGTGTTGTTAAAAGAAGTTATAAAGAATTTATCCGTGAAAAGCTATCATTAATGTTCAGAAAGATCTTCCAAATAAGGTAGAAAGAATTAACACATTTTATAGATAAGAAAATCTGTATACACAGGTTTTGTTTGAGGGCAGAAGTCTGAAAAAATACAAACATTATTTTAATAAATTAATGTTTTGCCATGGCTTCCCCACAATCCTATTCTCTGCCTCCTATAAGTGCTTTTCCTGCCAAATGGTATTCCTAGCAGAAATAAATACTTTATAAATCCATTCCCCTTGAAACTTGCATTCAAGTAGAGCCACTTGTATTTTTAGAACATTTATGCATTCCTACTCTAAAAAAATCATTTAAAGTTCTACTTATAGAGATCATATTTCTTCTTTACTGCCAAAAGATCACGAATGCCTACAAGGCAGAAAACTTCCTGTTGAACAAGGGAGATTAGATGAGGCTTTCAAGAAAAGATTAATTTGTCTATTGAAATACAGTTTGTATTGCTTAAGCTGATGATTTTCTTAGCAACCATTGCAATGAAAGCAGTATGACAACGTCACCAGTTTTAATAAGTGAATATTTTGGTACTACCAAAACGCTTTGGGCATAGTTTTAAATAAAGTAACCATTTACAAGCAACAGGAAAGCAAATGGTCATCAGTAAAATAATATAACAGGAAGGAGAATATGAAAAATTGAAAGAGGGCTGCTGCATTTTTAAAAGTCAAATTTTCAAATAAAATCATCAGAGCTTCTTCAAATTGCTGATATGGGCATAGCTTACACATCTAATTACAAAGATTTCATTGACCAAACCACATAAACAGAGGAGCATTTGTCCTTATTTAAGAGGGTATGCAGACCACAAATTGCTCTGTAGCACACTGAATATAGATAAGCTTGAAACTGCTTTATTTAGTCTTTATACACACACATCGAAATAGATGATCTTTGCAAGTTTAAACATTTCAGACCCAATCCTGTTTTAGCTAGTTTTAGCTTACAATATAATTGTGATTACATAGATGTATAAAACCTCAAATATCTCCAGTTATATCTCGGGATTTTTCTTCCTCCTTATTTTTTCATGTACTTCACCAGTACTCAGATAATCACGTATGGTCTGAAATGCCTTTCCTGCTCCTCAGGCTTTCAATTTTAGGAATCACTCAAGTCCCTTATATTAAAATAACACCATGTCCATGAAACCCTCCCACTCTCCCATGACCGCCACCACCACCATCCCCAACAGAACTGATTTATCTTGAAAAATGGACTTTGGCTAGTAACCACCACTGCAGCCTTTCCAACTTCCCACTGCAAAGCCTACAGATAACCTGAACATCTGAATACACCCAAACAGAAATGCTCACAAAAATACCCAAAACTTATCTTGATTTACAACCTAACCTCAGAATCTGAGCAATATTTTCACAAAACTGAAGACAGATGGCCATGAGTTAAGAAAAATCTGTAACAAGTTGGCTTATGATGCACCTTTATAAGCCAGAGTAACCCCGTGTACATGAAAGAAAGTAAAAAACAATTTTGGCTCATTCATTCACTGGCTTTTAGCTCACTCGTTCATAAAGAACTCAGTAGTATAACAAGAAGATAATTCAACAGAATTCTGGATGGGGGAGAAAAGGCAGGCTGGCTTAGTGTTTGAGCTGCTCATGAGAAGCATAAAATAAAAACCAGGATGACATTTCCCCTGTCAGAGGTGATAGGCAGGATGATAATTCATCAGGAGCATGGGCTTCTAGAAATCAGTATAGTGTGGAGGGATGGAGCCAGAGAGATGCCTGAAGGTCACAGACAAGGGAGGTGCAAACTTGAAGACTGAAAGTTTCCATGTGGACCACATTGATGGAGGGGAAAATGTGGGATGTGAGGAACCAGTTCCCAGAAGAATGCTTCTGCTGCATTCCCTAAACAAGAGACAGAATTACATATAGGCCAAGCAATAAAAGCCTATTACAACATCATTAGTGAGAGGCAAGAATCCATGGTCTCTGTGAAAAGAACAGAAATCGCAGGGCTATAGAGGGATAACAGGATGATATAAAAAGGAAGCATGATAGTATAAAATAATTGGGTGATATACAAAGATAACAAGCTGATATAATCAGGGAGTAAAATTATAATGGTAAAGTTCAAAAAATTAAAATATCAAAATAAAAGTCTACATAGAAAAGTTTAGTGGTTAAAAATAGACATGAAAAAATTGAATCATTGGGCATCTTTTTTGTGTCAGGGGGAAGTAGGTAAAGGGGACTTGTGAGAATGAAATCATGGAAGAGATGTTGACAAATGTGGAGGAAAAAAAAAAGAAAAAACTCCCACAGCTGAGATACAGCCCCACGGAGGGGACCAGGACAACTGGGCAGAGGAAGAAGCGATTTTATATTTGAAGAGAAATTTTTAGCACATAAAATGTGTCTGAAGGTGGTAGATAAAAGGAGATCAGAGTGTTTGAGGCAGGACATTAAAAAAAATAATAAAACTAGATGTTTCATATGGAGAAGTGTTAACTATAATAACAGAGAAAAAAATCCTACATTCAAACATGCAAAAAAGAAAAGAAGCAGAAAGATATATAAAAAAGGACAAAATCGGACTGTCCTTAGACTTTCCTATAACATCAAATACCAGAACATACTAAAGAAACAGTCACAAAATTGTGATGAGAGAAAAGTTTGTGATCCATAAGCTTTCATTGGTGTATAAAGCCAAAAGAAAGGAATTCTAAAATAATGCAGTCTGAGAAAAAGAAACCACCCACATGGCTACGCAGGGGAAAAAGAGCTGAAGACATTCTCTAGCTAACCTTAAAATGAGTCAAGATCAATGGCTCAATGACAGAAAACTATTTTATAAAACAGATGGCAGTTAGCACAGAAATTGGTAAGGGATGACATTGAATTACTATCATAAATAGTATTAACAAAAGGAAAGCAGACATCACAAATTATTATTAAGAGACTATATAAAAGTCATCATTGATAGCAACATTTGATATCTAAATTCAAATACTAACAACTGGATGATAAAAGGCAGTAAAGTAGATAAAGTATGCACAATTCTGTTTCTTACAGAAGGCAGAGAAAAAAATTTTTCTCTTTGATGGTGGTAAAAATAAAGTTTTAAAACATACTTTAATTACTTAAAAATAACCACTCGTAAACAAATCTTTAACATGGGATGTATATTTTCCAGATGTCTACCAAAAAATGCAACTAAGCATGATCCATAGAGTTGAAGAAAGAAAATGAAGAGTAAATTTATTTTAAAGCATTAAATAAAATTAATGACATGAAGCTAACCAAATCAATTCTAGTAATAAAGGAAAAGGATTCAAATTATTTATTAAAGAACAAGGACCCTCACAAAAACTTATCAAGGTAAAATATTTTAAAAATGAGCAAATACCACATTCAGGGTAATAATGACAAGCATTAATTAACTGCCAGATCTGTTGTGAATACTTCACATGTATTGGTTTATTTTGTCTTCACAGAAAACTTATCGTTACTACTTTTGTTCCCACTTTACAAATGAGGAAACTGAGCTGTAAATTAAATAACTGCTTGAGATGTATCTAAACTTTACAGAGAAGTTTAAAAGTGAACAAATATTCACCAAAGTCAAACAGAAGTATAGTAGGGATGGCAATACTGATTTCAGTAATAGTTCCAAGCATTGTCACACAATCAAAAATTAAGGTGAACAACCAGCAGCATTTCTACTATAGATATCAAAAAGGTGTTAGAAATACTGGAAAAATCTGGAAACCACTATCATTGTCAGAGGCTTTAATACATCTCTCTTAACATTTGATATATCAAATAGTCAAGAAATAAGTGTCGGAGACATTTTGATGATTATAAATGAAACTATTCCTTCTAACTAACCTCCAGTTTCCCTCTCAAATATCATATTTTTCTTAGAATATTTTGAAAAAGGAGTACATCTTTTAGATGTTCCTGGGGCATTTTTTCTTTGTATTTATACATATTCGTATGTATACACAGAAAAATATCTAGAATGACATGAATTAAATGTTATACAAATTTTACTTTGCTTATAAGAGTTTGAGCAGATTTTAATAGTCTTCATTGCATTTTCACATTTTCTAAATTTTTAATATGTGTATAAGTCAGAAAATGTATCCATCTAATACTCATACATCTAAAAACTGCTTACTGGACATTTAATTTAGTATCTGGATTGGTACTAGTAAGTGGTGGCTAACCCTGATGGAAAATATTAATATGAAAGGAAAAGAATACAACTTCCTTTACTGTCAGTAAAGGATTCATGAACTTGACTCTATGAACACAGCTGTACAAACCACTGGGATGAATGGGATAAGCTTTATAAAAAGGGCAGACAACCCTAACCGCCAATTCCCATGAAGATATCCCACTGCAATCTCCACTGACTGAGTGAAGTGGGAATTTCATCAGGTGCTTAAAGGAGCCCCATTTGCCATTCCCATGGGGTTATTTGGCGTCCTCTTGGCCTCTCCCAACTGCTCTGTGGACTCTGGCTATGTGCCTATCTGGTGAGAGTAACTGTCAACAGCCCCACAATTCCCTGAGTGCTTACTCTGAAAGGCATATCAAAGGAGATCTTGGGGCAGCTCCCGAGGTCTGCGTTACCCTGGCTGACCCAGGCTGAAGATCTTTGTGAAATCCGTTCCTAACACTAGGTGCTGGTAATACAACAAAGAAATATTGCACATACCCCTGCCCTTCTGGAATTCATGTTTTAGAAGAGAAACAGACATTGGATAAGTAATTACCACTGTGATGAATAGAGCCAAAAAATCGGGCTGGTTGCCATGAAAGTCTATATTTCCTTTCTCTGCTTTCGCCTTTTGCATTGCTTATTAACCCAATATGGCGCTTGTTACCTTCTGTTCTGTTCTGAGCCTCTGTGAGCACATCTGTTTTCCAAGTAGTCAATTACTTGCAGGCATCTGTACAGTGCCCGCCTCAAATTAAATGTTCAGTAATGTCTTGCTTAAATGAATGAAGAGAAAGCCTTAGATCTCTCAATATGCTTTCCTTTATCAATATGTTCTATTTAGACACAATTCCAAGATACCAGGAGTCATGTTTATTTAATTAGCTTAAATCTTGCACAGACAATTCTTTAAGAGGTGGGTTGTGGGGTTTTGTGGGGGGGGGGGGTTTCTTGGCTTGTCATTACCTAACCTTGAAAAATGATGAAGTGAGAGTGTTTATATACAGAAAGAGTAAAGTTAACCTCGTACTCACCTATAAAAATATGTGCTAGCTGCTAGTGATACATTTCAATGTACCAAAAAGATTGACCTATATACTGCTTTTGTTGTAGCAAGTTTGGAAGAGAAGGGTCCATGACAAGTGGTGTCTTGTCACCTTTATCAGTCCTATAGAACCTGTTCTGTTCCCTTGGGTGTGACTTGAAGATCCAGTGAATCTCCCATATCCACTAATTAAGTTGGGGTCACTCCCATCAGTCATGTCATAAATAAGGGGAAGTGCATTCATCCAATCCAGACACCTGGACTTGGAAAACATGCTACCTTTGGACCAAGGGTGAGGAATTAGGGTCACTGAGGAGTTTTGCTAGTACTTTTTGACAAAGATTAAGAGCCTGGGTGTTAATTAGCTTAAATCACACTGCAGCTTTGGAATGATTGGGTTCATTTGTTCCCAGAGAAGAATCAGTTAGGTCTTCCTTTATAATCAGTAATTCATATAAGTACATGTAATGGTGAGATATTTTGTGGAGACAAACCTGCAGAGGCTTGAGCCAATAGAACCCTGTACAACTTTGACCCCAAGACCTGAGTGTTATATCAAGTGACAGGCAGGAAGCTCTTCTGGATTCTGTGTGGCATGTTTCAGTCCTCCTCAAGAGTCCTCTGTTGCCGGGACTTCCCTGGTGGTGCAGTGGTTAAGAATCCGCCTGCCAATGTAGAGGACACGGGTTTGAGCCCTGGTCCGGGAAAATCCCACATGCTGGGGAGCAACTAAGCCCGTGCACCACAATTGTTGAGCCTGTGCTCTAGAGCCCGTGAGCCACAAGTACTGAGCCCGTGTGCCACAACTACTGAAGCCCGTGTGCCTAGAGCTTGTGCTCCACAACAAAAAGAAGCCACCACAATGAGAAGCCTGCGCAACGCAACGAAGAGTAGCCCGTGCTCGCCACAACTAGAGAAAGCCCGCACAAAGCAATGAAGACCCAATGCATCCAAAAATTTAAAAAAGAAAAAAAAAGTCCTCTCTTGCCTGCTCTGGTTTTATATCTTCATGTCTCTGAGTCAGGGACCCCGCCCCCCTTCATTAACTCATTTTTCTAACTCAGGAGACATGGTGTATTATTGTATCCTGAACAGCGTATCCATGGGAGGGCTTCAAAAGCCATTCTTGGTGATGATTATGGTTAGGGTTGAGTTTCAATTCTGGCAGGCCAAAAATTAGGAATCAGATAAGATTACACTTGAATATCTTTTTAAGCCAAAAACTAACATACCATCCTTCTCTCCACTGGATAAGAGCAACCAAAATCATCAATCACAAGAGCCTAAATTCAGAATATTTTCAAGGCTGAAATAATATCTCTAGTCCTTATGTATGTAGGATATTCCCACACTGCTGGAGTTACTGGAGGCTATGTAATCATCAGTGCTAAAAAAATAAATGTCAAGATCCATTTCCATGTGTACAATCAGAAATTTATCCTGTGTGTCGACCTCAGCTATCACTCCTGTGTGAAGGAGATGGTCAACATTCCATGTCCAGACTCTTCAAGAGCCTGTAGCTTAGTTGAAAATTATAGCTCACATTTATGGAAGACTTACCCAGAGCCCATGTCAAGCACCATGCTTGGATTATCTCATTTATCTTCATTTATCACACATCGTGGGAGAGATGGTATTATCCACTTTTCAGATGATGAAACTCAGGATCATTGTTAGTAACAAACCCAAGACCATACAGCTATAAATCATGTTAGAATTATACAGAGTGGATCAGAGGAGAAAGCTACCACTTCTGGTTGAGATGTTACAGAAGGTTTAGGATGGGGCACATTTATGCACTCAAGCTTGAAGCAGTGATTCCTGTAACTAAAATATAGACGATTTACCATCAAGCCAAAAATTGAAATTTACCCCAACACTCATTCATTTTAATCTATTAATTGATCATACATGTATATGTGTATATATATGCATTTGCTATGTGCCAGACACTATCCTTTGCATTGGAATGCAGCTTGTATTAACTGTTTATATTAATCCAAATTCAATATCCTCTTAATGCTTTTATATTCTTGGGGGGAGGCAACAAGGCAATGTGCAAATGAATAAATACATGGGACATCAATTTGTGGTAAGTCCAATAAAGTTGAATAAAACAGGTTCAGGGTAAGAAAGAGAGATGGGAGTGGCAGGACTGCCATATTTTGTATAGTTGTCAGGGAACAACTCACAGAAACTTCATAGCCTATGGAAGGGAGAGAACCATTGGTGTATCTGGGGGAAGAACATTTCACAAGAGGGCAATGACCAGTGGAGGCCTTGAGGCTGGCAGCGGAGTGGCTGGAGGTGAAAGATGAGATAAGACAGGGAGTTAGGACCAGGTAACTCTAAGTCTTGTAGTTAGTAAGAAATTGTTTTATCATGACAACAATATAAATGGAACATTGAGTGTGTTTGAGCAGAGAAATTACACTTATATTTTAAAGTATTACTGGCTGCCTCTTAAGTGATAAGTCTAACATTACAACTTTGAACCTAAAATGACAAGAAAATATAACTCCTACATAATGCATTCAGGCAGCCTCACTGCAACAGATCATTGAATTCTGATCGGTATCTTATTAGTAAAACAAACCTTAAGTCCAGAGTGATTGACATAGAAGTCCCCATAGATTCACTGCAAAAACTTGTGTAGAGCCTACAAATAGTCACAGGGTTGTGTCAGGAGCTCCAAAACTAGTCTGGAAACAAAGGAGAACAAAGGTAAATCCAGTTACCTCAGCAACTGAAGTGATTTGTCTTACTGCAGGAGGGCCTCACATACAATTGCACTTCTATTAAATTCAGCTGAAGGGCAGACTGCACTAAGTCTAGGTAATTGCTGTGCCACCAGGAGATTTCTAGCTCTACAATGAACTTGTGCCTTGTGTGAAGATGTGAGGACTGTGCTGTTATGTAATAACTTCTCCAACCAATGCCCCTTTGTGGAGCTCAATCCCTGTATCTGCAGGCTAAACTTCAAGACCTCCAATCTGAATGTCCTACTGTACTTATATTTCAAACACCTCAAATTAGATGTTCAATTCTTCTTCTCCTGGTTTCAAAACATCCATTCACTTCTCCCAAAGGCATTCTATTTTTGTTCCAGCTTCCTCTTTCCTAGAATCATCATTGTCATGATCCAAACCTCCAAGACTAGACAATTTGAGGTCCTCTTCAACTGCTCACTCTTCTTTAAATTCAATATTTAATGAAAAAAATTCAGTCAATTCTTCCTTTTAATGCTTTGCTAGTCCCTCTGCTCCTGCTTCATTGAAGTTGTCATCTGTTTATATTTAAATACTAAGAAAGAGTCTCTCTTTACCCTGGCTCTATCCAATCTCTCCCTATCTTACACACCTCCCAGTTTAGGACGTGATTTGGGTCACGGAATTCCCTTAATCGAAAACCTATTACAGCTCACTCTTTCATTTGACGAATTAAGTCAGAGTTCTGTTATCTGGATTTGGAGATCCTCCCAGTCTTGACAGTCCCCAAGTATTGTCAAAGAAATCCAGAGTTGGACAGTAAAAAAGTAAAAATAGATTTTATTGAGGAACTCTTACACTAGGGGGAAAAAAACCTCAGGATAGAACTGGTTGCAAAGCAAGGACAAGAGAGGATTTTAGGACCAAGGATCAGGTTGGATTGGGGGAAGGTCGGTGGGTAAAGAATTACTAAAAGGAAACATGAGGGATGAGGGTGGGGCATTCTGGTTAAACAGATCTAATAGGATTCTTGCTGAAGACAGCTCAGGATGATCAGATATTACCTGGATGACTGTGAGGCATAAGAAATTTGATCAGATATTGAGGATGATCAGATATCAAGGGTTGGAAATCTGTATAAAATGACTTAGGAGGATTCTTGCTAAATCTGGGAAATGCAAAGACAGACACAGAAGCCCAAAGTTTGAGGCCTAGTTGAGAAGAGAATTCAGAGAAGCCTGATAACCTTTGGTCAGGAAGAGCATCTTCTCAGTATCTTGTTCCACGCAACTGGCAGAATTGAGACAGGTTCTTCTCCTCACAGACCCTCACATATAACATACACCTACCTCTGCCTCTCCTCTTAAGAAAATCCAGCATGAATAGTTTATTCCCTCTCTCTCGGCAATCAGATCTCAGTCTTCAGAACCCAGCAAAAACATCTACCTCATAAAACCTTTATGAAGTCAACGGTTCACCATGACTCTCTTACATCTCAGAGTTTATTCTTTAAACTGATGAGCTTTTATGGAGCCTAAAACTTTATATTGAGCTCTGTGTCACACACTGAAAGAGACACAAAGAATTCAACAAGATCCCTTTAGTTGTGACCATCAGATGTTCTGCTGTATCTTCTTTTATAGCAACGCCCCTGAAGTTCATATAAGTAGATGGAAGAAAAAGAAATGTATGATTTCCAGTTATAACTTAAAAAAGGGATGTGCCTTCTACTTTTCCTATCCCTCTTTGCTGTGGATGCAACGCGGACACCATGTTGAAGCTGGTGAACTCATCTTGGGCTGTGAGGTAGAAGTCTTATGAAAAAGGAGGAATTGGTTTCTGGATTATTGTGGAACTCATCACGCTATGGACATGAGGTAATGCTTATAAAAGACTTAGTATGGTTGCTGGCAGATAGTACATAATAAAAAAATAAATAAAAGTGAATAAGAATGATGTTGATGATGATGAAAAAGAGGTTGATATTTGTGGTGATGATAACTACGATGATGATCATGATGCTTTCACTAACAATGTACACTTAGGAATTTGACTTTTCATCACTTCTGGCTGTGAAAATAAAGCAGCAGGTTTAACAATTGAAAGTAAACTAGATTATATTCAATCTTTCTCATTGTTTGGGATAGAAAAACTAATGTCAAGCAGCCTTTGGTAGCTCTTTGCTAAGAACATTTTTTTTTTAAAGGTAGAATCCAAAGAAATGGTAGATAGAGAAATAAGTGAAAGGCAGAAGAAAAGAGAACTGTTTATAGTCAGAGAAATTAACTTGATCTAAATAACAAAGAATTTGGTGTTTGTGTATAAGAATAAGAAAGGCCTCACAAGCTGGGACTAAAGGGACCTTGAGTGATTCCTTCTGATGAAACTTGGAAGTAATTCAGTGTTTAAAACAAAAGGCAGTAGAGGAAAAAGCTTTGGCAGGTTTGCTGCAGGTAATGAATTGTAACGCCTTCAATGTCCTTTGAGAAATTAAATAAATATTAAAATTCATTTTAAGCTGCCAATAAGTGTTTAGACTGGTATCATTTGAACTTCACTGCATGCAGAGACTGGACCATAAGAGGTCACTGTTTTTATTAAGGTTACAGTGTTTAAAAATATGGATATTTTTTAAATGACAATGCTTAGATTTTATTTTTTCTGCCACTATATTTATTTTAAGTGTAAAACAGCATGCCTACATGGTGTGGTTTTTTTCCAAAGAAAAAAGCAAATTGTAGAACACTACTCTGAATAAAATGAAATAACTGAAGGATTTAGAAAGAAATATCACGGGATTTGATTTGTGTTTTGTCAAGGTATTTTTGCCTCCGTGTAGAAGAAGGTGTTATATGCTGGAATTATATAAAATTACCGTAACTGTAATGAATTGTAAACTATTACACAGTGAGGAGTGTGATCTATACCTCTTAATCTCCCCACCCAGAATCTATCATTGTAAAAGACACAGGGACTCAGTGTATATGATCTGATATCTAAAACTGAAATACCATTGTGCATTTGTATACTCACCTCAAGGTTGAAGAATTCTGTATATATTATCAGATTTTGTTCCTGCCTCCCTAAAAATACTGCTGATGACTATATGGTAACAGAGACCCCCAAATGTCAAATATTTCGTTTTTCTAGTTTTGCTGACTCCTTCTTGAATGGTTTTCCATTAATACACACTGACTTTTAGGTAATTATTTTTTTAATGTGTTTGTGTATCTTATATACATATGCATATACATATGTATGTATTTTATGTATTAGAAGACAGGAACTGTTTTTACACTTTATAAATAATGACTTATATATCCTCATAATAATATTATGTGGTTAGTCCTAATGATATACACATTTAATAAATGTGGGCCTTGAGACCTAAAAGGATAATTCATTTGCCCAAGGTCATACAGCTAGACCATCACACCGCCGGGATTAGAAGCATGATATTCCACTCCAGGATCTTTGTTACACTTATCATTCTCTGCTCACAGAAATGGAACTAGAACCCCAGTTTTCCAGAAACTAATGCTAGGCATAAACATTTCAGCAGGGGTCTCAAATACATACAAGGCCAAACAGACGGCATGAGATAGTGCAGCAGATGTGTGAAGAAAAATGCTGGAAAGCCATGAGAGAGACATAAGGATGGCTGTAAATCTGAGAGCCTGGGCCTCTCCACAAGCCAGCGGCCAATATGTCTTACAGGGTACAGGTCCGCTTTTGCTAGATCTCCCACTTTTTCAATTTTTAAATATCAACTCCAAAAACTCTAAACATTTTGGGGCTAGACATAATACTTCCTCTTTGGGTCCAGTCGAGTGCATGACCCAATGGTTTTTTAATCTCCCCAGCTCATCATGTACTTTGCAAAACTGAAATAGCATGGGCAGGAAAAGAAGATTTGACCCTAAATCTTGGCTCCAGAGTTTCCTAGCTCTGACCTTGACATATTACTTCATCTCTTTGAATCTCACTTTTTTCATCTCAGATTAAGAATCATGCCTACCTTGCTAAGACTACTGTGGCGATTAAATGAAATAAGGCATGAAACTCAATTAGAGCAGTATTCCACACTTAGCACATGCTTCCATAAATGTTTATAGTTAGATAATGTGTATTTCTACCCCATGTTACCTTCTGTTTTATTATTCATCATTTCCTTGATTAGTTTAGAATTTGGGTCAAAGAGGGACATATCTAAGTAAGTTGCTTTCTAGTTAATGCCATGCTTAGGGTCAAGATAAAGTACCATTTAATTTAAACAGCTTTTTCCACGACTGACTGAGGCTGGCCATGGGCTTTATTGCCTTGTACTTAAGGTGCCAATCTGGGTGAAATGTAGGTTCACTTTAGAGATAACATTCTAAGGAAAATGCTTAAGTCATTTTTGTTAACCTGTTTGGCCAAGTTTTAGACGTTTTCTGGGAAGAAAATTTAGATAAGACCAAAGAGGAAGGGCCAGGGAGAGAGGGAGGGCAGAGGAGAAGGTGGGCACTAAGGAAGCCAATGCCAGCCTTCTTTCACTTTTGCAAGTGGTTGCTCTCTCTCCAGTTGTGGTGTCCTCAGAAGGACAGAGAAACCACCTGGGCATGTCAAAGGGGTGGGGGGCTTGTTACACCAGGATGGCAGAGCTGAGAAGTCAAACGGGGTCTGTGTGGCCACTGAGACTTAGCTAGAACATCAGGAAACCCTTACTCTCTTGGGACAGAGGACAGAGGAAGGCATTTCCAGAACCCAGGGGTGGGGGTTACCTGGAGGAAGCCAGAACAGGTGGGCCTGCCTGGCAGGACATGGGCTCATGGGGAAACGCAGGTTGGGCCTGATGGTACCCAGGAGAAATACCTTGGCTTCCCTCTTCTCCTCTCTCCAGTCTGCTCCCAGGGCTTCACACCCAACCAGAAACCAGCTGACCAGAGAGCCTGGGACATCCAGTCTCAGGGATCAACACCCCTTCAGTCTCTGATTCACTCAAGGGCAAACGAAGAGCAAATTTGGCTCTGAGAGCAAATAGGCTCAGGGGTAACCATTTTTTTAAATGGTTATTTAAGGTACTCATGTGTGGCAGTGGTGGTAGGACATCTGTTTAAACGTGCACATTATTTTTATATAATTGTTTTGTGGGTCAGTCACCTTTAGAAAGTATGTAATGATAGCATCCTATTCCATAATTACAAACTGCTTCATGATAAGTTGATATACTGCCCTTTGTCATTTCTACATTTTGCATTTGTACTTTTTCATTCATTTTAAACCAAGTTTATGTAACATATAAATACTTCACACTAAAAAAAATCATTTCCTTGTATGTTCTCTTAGGTTCATTCTTAAAATAGATAACCATCAGCTTATTAAGATGATGATGGCGATGATGATGATGATGATGGTGATGATGATGATGACGATGATGATGATGTATCGCTAGTGTGAGCTCCCTACACCACTGCATTTAAGAAGAATTACAATAGCACCTAAGGCTGGCCTGGAAATCAGAGTCAAAAAATCTACTTCTAATCAGCGCTCCACTGCATACCAGCAAGATGATGTTTGAGTGATTTTCTTACGTTCTTTGAGCTCAAGTTTCTTCCTTTACTAACATGGAGTAAGGATTCCTGCCTTATTGAGTTGAGGGAGGAATAAATAATACAAGAGAAGTACAGTACACAGGGTCTGACTCAGAAGAGAGACCCAGTCAATGCTTTTTTTCCCCTTGCCTTTCAGAAGTCATTTTATATTCCTTTTTTATTTGAAAGATTAATTTTCAATAGCTGTCTTTTCTATTTCCAAGACTGAGAATTCCCTGTTCTGATAGAAAGAAAAATGCAAAATACCGCCATGCTCTGGGTGCCCTTTCCCACGGTCTCCCAAGCTGATGCCTACACCACATCTTCGAAACCTCTCATTTCTGTTCTTTCTGTCATTTATACCCTCAGCCATTTTAAGTGCCTTTCCTGCTGCCATTTAAATTATCTTATCACTTAGCTGTCTTGCTTCCCTTAGTGAAACGATTTTCACAGAAAGCACTAAGCTTTTTCCCTGGCATTCCCTAATGACAACATCAGTAAAAAATGTGGAGGTTACTGGGAAAGGAATGAGGGAGCAAGGTGTCAGCACTGGCTTTTTTTTCCTTCTGGAAAAAAGTACACAGATTTATTAAAAATTTTTAAAAAGACAGAGAGATGTGTTTATAAACAAAACAGCAGACAAAAATGTGTTTCCTTCACTTTCTAGATTCTTTGGCTAAGAAAATCCTACGGGAACTATTTCTCCCGTAAAATGATGGACCGTGGAATCCCAGTGTTTTCTTATCTGTGTCCGTCCATCGTTTCCCAGGAGCAAATAGCAAAGGACATTTTCTGGGACGGTCCCCTAAAGACTGATAATTCTCTTGTTCTCAGCCTGGCTTCATTTTATATGAGATACCCGACTGTGTGGAAAAGAGGCATTTGCAAAATGTTTCTTTTCATTAAAAAAAAATTTGTTTATACAAATGGAATCTTCTCCAAACTTTTATGCTTTTCTTTTCTTCCTGCTTTTTGAACCACGTGTTTCTTTGTTTTTGTGTTGGTTTTTTTGGGAGGGGTGGGGGCATTGTCTGTTGGTTGGTTGGCTGGTGTTTTGGTTTTACAGAGGTCTCGTGAATTCAAGTTTTTCTTCAGCCCACCCTAAGTTTAAATTATTGAGCTGGCTGCTTGTGGAACCTGTTCCCAGTGGTTTCACTGAGCACAGAGAACCTAGAAGAGACTAGATGAGGAGATATGTCCAGGAACTTTAATTTGTAATGCCTTTGTCTGCCTGTTGGACCTCACGCCTTACACTTACCCCAACACCACATTCCAGACACACAGGCCTTATTCTTCTTCCCTCATCCAACCCAAACTTCCTCCAAACATGAGACTCTTACGTGCTCTTCCCTCTACCAGGAATGTATTTCCCTTATAGCTTTCTATGCTGCCCCAGCTTGTCATCACTCCTCAGTTCAAATATCACCTCCTCAGAGGACCTTTCCTAAAGTGCACGATCTGAAGTAACCCCTTCATGACCTTCATTGATCAATCTATCTTTCTATTATATCATCTTCAGAGCAATCGTCTGAGGCCATCTTGTTTATTCATTTGTTTGTTCATAGTCAATCTCTATGCACTAGAATATAAGTCACTGAGAGCAAAGATTGTATCTGTATTGTTCCATCCCTGTATCCCTAGATGGCACCTGGCACATAGTAGATGTTCACTAATAACTGTGGAATGAATGAATGATTGAGTAAAGAATCACTCAATGATGTCATCTGTAGGCAGCATATGTGAGCTCTTAGAGACTGGTCACTAGGTCTTTTTCATTATTTTTCCCCAGTGTCCATCACAGCTTGGCATAACAAATAGCAACTGAGTGTCTACTATGTGTCAGGCAACATGGTGAATGAAGGTCACATACAATTTAGCAATTGAAGCAGAAACCTTGCCCTAGTTGAACTCCAAGTGCTTAGGAGAAGCCAGGCAATTAAATAAGCAGTTATATAACCCTGTGATAATGGCTCCCCTATAGAAAGTAAGCATCTTTTGAGATGTTACAGTAGGGGAAGCTGATAGTCTATGGACAGCTGGGAGCTGGCAGGAAAGATTGAATAAACGGAGGGACAGAGACGTAAAGGGAATAGAAGGGGGATGAAAGAAAGAAGGAAGACAAACCCCTGTATATCCTCCTTACATGGATTGGATCTATGATTAGAAGATACCTTTCGACTCTCAAAAATGCTCCTGGAAAATAATCATCATTGCTCAATTCATAGATAGAGACACGAGGCTCTTGCTAGTTAAATCCCTTATGCTTTGCCCCACAAGTTTATTCATAGAGCCAGGACCAGTGCCAGATATCCTAGACTATTGTTCATTTCCTATATCTTGTGCCTTCCTGGTCATGAGGCCTCAATAAACAGTCTGGCTATTGTAAACGCTAGGATTCCCAGACTCGTGGCATTGCCAATGACCTCAGGGAGCATTCTAGTTATAGAAAAGATCTCAAGATAAATAATCTCACAGAAATGATATGGCTAGGTAGAGGGCTCAATTCTCATTTATACTTGTACCTTTTTATTTTTACCAGTTTGTAAGAGAACTTGTCATGACCAGGGCAGGGATTGCCTTTAGGCAGGATAGAAATGTCTGCAAGGAACAAGCACAGGGAAGGAGAGAAGGCCTTTCAGTTTCTAATACAAGCTAACTTGACTCTGCCTTTATCCTTGAATTTGATCACCTGTGAAAGCCACTGGTCTTTTTTATTTAATTTTTTAATTTTTTTAACATCTTTAATGGAGTAAAATTGCTTTACAAGGTTGTGTTAGTTTCTGCAGTATAACAAAGTGAATCAGCTATATGTATGCATATATCCCCATATCCCCTCCCCTTTGCATCTCCCTCCCACCCGCCCTATCCCACCCCTCTAGGTGGTCACAAAGCACTGAGCTGATCTCCCTGTGCTATGCAGGTGCTTCCCACTAGCTACCTATTTTATATTTGGCAGTATATATATGTCAATGCTACTCCCTCACTTTGTCCCAGCTTACACTTCCTCGCCCCCATGCCCTCAAGTCCATTCTCTATGTCTATGTCTTTATTCCTGTCCTGCCCCTAGGTTCATCAGAAACTTTCTTTTTTTCTTTTTTAGATTCCATAATATGTGTTAGCATATGGTATTTGTTTTTCTCTTTCTGACTTACTTCACTCTGTATGACAGACTCTAGGTCCATCCACCTCACTACAAATAACTCAGTTTTGTTTCTTTTTACAGCTGAGTAATATTCCATTGTATATATGTGCCCCATCTTCTTTATCCATTCATCTGTCGATGGACACTTAGTTTGCTTCCATGTCCTGGCTATTGTAAACAGTGCTGCAATGAACATTGTGGTACAAAGAAGATATACAGATTGCCAAAAAACACATGAAAGGATGCTCAACATCACTAGTCATTAGAGAAATGTAAATCAAAACTGCAATGAAATATCACCTCACACTGGCAGAATGGTCATTTTCAAAATAATCTACAAACAATAAATGCTGGAGAAGGTGTGGAGAAAAGGGAACCCTCTTGCACTGTTGGTGGGAATGTAAATTGATACAGCCACTATGGAGAACAGTATAGAGGTTCCTTAAAAAACTAAAAATAGAACTACCATACGACCCAGCAATCCCACTACTGGGCATATACCCTGAGAAAACCATAATTCAAAAACAAGAGACACTGATCCTTTTTAAAATGATTGGAAGACGTCTTTAAGCTGTTAATAACAGTAACCAACATTTCTTGGGAACTTAGGTGAGCTAAGCAATGCTCATTGTGCTTCACATGCCACTGCTGAATTTATTCTCTCAAGGATCATATGTGATCACTCTTATTATTATCCCCATGTTTCAGGGAAGGAGGCTTGTGCTTCAGAATATTATTTCTTAAAATTTAACAACTAATAAGCAGCAAAGCTGGGATTCAAACCAATGTCTTTCTGAACACAAAGCCATACGCTGACCCCCTAATCTGCTGCTCCCCTTCTGTTATGAATGTACGCCAAGGTGGATGTTAGCGTGATCTAGGAGCTAGAAAGACCTGAGCATCCAGGTAAGGGGCAGAAGATGGACAGCGTTAAGTGGCGGAAAAGGCAGAGGACCCATCCTTCTCTACGCGTTCCACATTACTTGGCATTTTTTGCCAGACGGATTTCCTCAGCATTTTATAAAGACCTACTTGGGTTCTATATTTACTTACAGTTTTAAGTTCTGTGTTACTCATGATGACCTTTTATTGGGAAATAATTTCCAAGTGACCGTCTCTAAGATAAGATGATCATCACTGTAACCACTAGTCACAGCCGACATTTATGTTCGACTCCACCAGAGATACAGGTCTCCCAGTGCCTTCTGTCCCTGAGTCGGGGCTGCCCATTTTGCCATGGAAAGAGCAGGAGTTCAGGGAAGCTGCGCGACCTCACAGAGCAAGATCTTGGAAGTCAGGCTGGCAGGGAGTCAAATGGCATCATAGCGATTCACTTTGGGCAAGCAGCTCTGAATGTCAACCTTGTCACTGAAAAACACGTGACTTTGCAAGGTATTGTGCTTAGTACTTGAGAAATGATTCATACACAGAAGTGCTAATTTATTTTAATAACTCATGCACATATGCACACATGCAAACACACATACTCAGGACAGCTCTAGGCTTCAAAGCCAGATCTCTAAACTTCAAATCTTATACTTTTACTACTTCTACATTCTCCCTTTAAATCAAGAAGCTGCCGGACATCCTTTTTTTTTCTTTTTTGCGGCACGCGGGCCTCTCACTGCTGTGGCCCATCCCGCCGCGGTGCACAGGCTCCAGACACGCAGGCCCAGAGGCCACCGCCCATGGGCCCAGCCGCTCCGCGGCATGTGGGATCTTCCCGGACCGGGGCACGAACCCGCACCCCCCTCACTGGCAGGCGGACCCCCAACAACCGCGCCACCAGGGAAGCCCCAGACATCCATTTGTATACAAAGCAAATTGTTCAGAATAATATGTATATATAATGATATGCCCTACTTCTTTGTTACTTCTTCCCAAATCTTGAACAGTTTCTTCATGGGGTTGAGACTGAAAGAACAACCCATATGTACAAATTCTAGCTTTTGAAAAGCATTTATAATTTCTTGATCTTATTGCGATCAAGAAATCTCAAAGGTCAGAGATCTCAAAGACCAATTAAACCCTTCATTTTACAGAAAAAAGAATTGAAATCCATAAAGACGGGGCGACTTGACTAGGTCCCAGCTATATCTTTTGAAATGCGTAAACTGTTTAAAATTTCTAGGTTATTGTCACATGTGTTAAATTTACTGCTTTTTCTTTTTCTTTCTTCTGACATTATTTATGAAATTTAACTGTGATAAAAATGCTTTGGCTTCATTATACCTACACATATTAATGCATCTGAAGGGAATTTTATATTCAGGCCCTATTAGTGCACAATGTAAATTGGAAACAGACTCTAAATGGCCCACTACTAAATTTTTTAAAAACATGATAGGCCCACTGGAAGCAGGCAGCTGCACTGACATTCTTCCTAGGGCAAAGGAAAAAACAACACTAAGAAAAAATATCCTGACTCCTGGTTTGGTGTTTCTCCATCGCCAGATTTATTGACCTGCAAGAGAAGTCAGTGGCTGTTTTGCCCCAGTCAATATTAATTTCTAGGGTCAATAAATCCTGGTAATGAATGGAGAATGTGAGTCAATAAATGCTCATTAGATGTGCTCAAAAAATGTGCCATGTATAAAAGAAGAAAATAATCAATCAACCTTACCAATGTTTAAATACTATTTCTGACATCTTTTTGAACCATTTTTTTCTTTCTTTGTTTTTCTTTGAAGTGACTTTAGACTTTTAAAAAATCACCTTAGAGAGTTGAAGCTGCTTCCTACATAATGGTTGCCTCTGTCTTCCAAAGGTCTTTGCTGCAATCTCCCTTTGCTGTTCTCAGGATGGGACCAGCAGCCCTGTGTAAAGAGGATAATAACCCATTCTGCAAATAGATTTTGCGAAGCTCGTGGCCTCTAGCCTCTTCAGTCAGGAAGGAGATAGATAGCAAATGGCCACCAAGAACAGATAACAGTTCTTCTGGGTACATATTCAAAGGAACTGAAATCTGGATCTGGAAGAGAGATCTGCACTCCCATGGTCATTCCAGCATTATTCACAACAACCAAAGTATGGAAACAGATGGCTGTCAACAGGTGAAGGGTAAAGAAAATATCATTTACACAGACAATGGAATATTATTCAGTCATAATAAAGAAAGGAAGACTGCCATTGCAACAACATGGATAAATCTGGAGGACATCCTGCTAAGTGAAATAATCCAGATACAGAAAGGCACATTGGCATGAGCTCACTTATATGTGGAGCCTAAAAAAGTTGAACTCATAGAAACAGAGAGTAGAATGATGGGTTCCAATGGTGGTGAAATGGGAATTAGAGAGATGGTGATCAAAGGGTACAAACTTTTAGTTATAAGATGAGTGAGTTCTGGGGATCTAATATATAACATGATGACAATAGTTAACAATACTGTATTGTGTTCTTGAAATTTGTTAAGAGGATAGATCTTAAATTAAATCTTCTGTCTCACTTGCACACACACTCACACACAATAACTATGTAGAGGTGATAGATAAGTTGTTTAGCCCAATTGGGGTGATCGTTTCGCGAGGTATACACACCTCAAAACATCAGGTTGTACATCTTAAATGTATATGATTTTTATGTCAAAGATATGTCACTAGAGTTGTCTTTAAAAATGAACAGATATATGAGCATGTTTAGCAAATGTTCTCCTGTGAAGCAGCGCACACAAATTTTCTGTGGACATAGATCTAGAAGGTATGTAGAAAACTTGGTGGAAAACAATAATTAATGAATACTACAAGTTCGCAGACTGCAATCCATGACTATGTCAGACACTTTACATATATTATTTCTAATCTTTAAAAACAAGTTATCTCCATTGCTTCCAATTAGGAAATTACAGCTAAGTAAGACTAATAAATCTGCTATTCCATAGAATTCCAAAGCCTTGGTTCTTTCCACAATACCTTACTGCTTTAATAACAAGAGTTCAAGTTGAATCCTTGAAAAACTGAAGGTGTGCTATTAGCTAAGTCATATTCATAAATTACAGCTAAGTAAGACTAATAAATCTGCTATTCCATAGAATTCCAAAGCCTTGGTTCTTTCCACTGTACCTTACTGCTTTAATAACAGGAGTTCAAGCTGAATCCTTGAAAAGGTGAAGGTGTGCTATTAGCTAAGTCATATTCATAAAGAGTAATAGCTACATCACCAAGGAATTTTTATAGCTTGTATCAAATAAATTTTTAAAATCACCAAAATATCATGTTACTGATCATGTAAAAAATATTTTTAAAAAGTTGAAATTTTTTAAAAAACCTGTTGGTTAAACTTATTCCAAAATAAAACCCTATTTTATAAACTAACAACGTTTATGTTTCCTCTGAATCATCGAATAAATTCCTGATGATATATGAAGGATGGGAGGAAGGTAGAAAAGGTGTAGAAACCATTCTGCTTTTTCAGTTACATTAAACTATAGAATACACTTATAAAAAATCCGTGTGTATTTTCAGACCAATCATGATCATGTTAAATAAATATGGCACACATTTTGAGTTCAATTTTCAAAATCGTGTTTCAAATAAGAGTCGCGAAGGACTATTTCCTGAGGCCTTCCCACAATACAAAACAGGTTTTGTGTACATACCTACCTCCAAAGTAACTGACAAAACTAATGAGCTCAGCCACATGAAATAAGCTCAAAGAAGCTGCATTCAAGGTGCAATGGTATTGCTAAATCATCTCAACCAGTCAGTAAATGAACTCAGCTACCCGAAATATGTACATTCTACTAAATGATTTTCATCTTCTGTGCACAGATGTTATTTCATGTGGTTCTAATGTAGGAATGGTCAGTGAGAAAGACCTCTTTCTGAGAGTGTTCCATCTTATATTGTCATTCCAGAATTTGATCAGTGCAAAAATGTGTATGAGGGAGAGAGAACGAGAAACACAGAAGAGGATATCTTGCCTGAAAGAAAGAAATTTACTCATCAGATCACCAAACTGTACTCTCAAAGAAGGAGGACATAATACAAGGATTCATGAAGCCAAGAATATAAGATACATGCGTTCATTTACTCCATTCTGTTCATATTCCCAGAGATCTATTTCAGCACATTAACCCAAAGTGGGTTCTCTAGTGCTAGATTCCAAACCTCAAATCACCTTGGGAAGTAAGAAGGTAGCCAGTGTGAGTCACCCTGCCCACATGAGCCATTTAGGACTTGTTGGGGTCCTTAGGGGGCAGATTCTTACATCAACAGGAGCTTCTGGGTGGCCTTCTGAGTGCCTCAGACTAGATCATGTTGCAGAAATTCAGTCCTTTTTTGTTTATGCTTTGGACCAACTCCCAATTTCAGTAACATAGTGAGAAAAACCCTACAACTTGTAGGCATTGAGTGCTTGAGCTCCAAACCTGTGGCAGCCAGTTTTTGATCCATGTTACTTTAACTTAGATTCTCATTCATATTCTATTAGCTTCTCTGTGTATATTTATCTATAAATCTAACTAAAGATGTGCATGGAGCTGAATGCACACACATGGAGAGGTTTTCATTGATCTGGTATTTACATATATAGATATACACACTGATTAGTATCAGAACTCTGTAAAGCACAAACATATGCACATAATTACGATCCTCTCTTTCTCTGATTGCAGCATGGAATATTGTTCCTTTTGGGCCTCTGCTTCTTAACCTGCTATGTCCCTTCTGGAGGCCAGCTTGGAAACTATAAGATTTAATGTCTAACCTTGCAAACTCTTATCTATCCCTTGACCTGCTTCAGAATTTTATGTCTTAATTTCTCATGATCTTCCTGCTTTGTGCTACTATTCTTTATTTTATTAAAAGCCAGACTTCATCCCACCTTACAAATGTGTTATATTTCTAAAACCTAAAGATGAGTTAAAGAGAAAATATTAACATCTCCCCCACTTCTGTGGTTAGTTTATCCCCTCATAAAACAACAACAAAAAAGAAGTCAGGTACAAAGTAATCTGATCTCATCTGACCCATCTTCTTTCATATTTGATTAGTCCAAGTGTCCCAAATTTTAGGAATTTTCATACAAAAAACACAGGAGAAATTTCTTCATAACAGCTGTAACCTGAAATGGTTTCTACTTTCTGTCCCATACAATAAATCTGAATTTCTGCTTTTTCAAGATATCATATTTTATTTAGCAAGTGTACATAGAGAACTTATCAATTAAGCAAGGCCCTAATATGTGTTATAAATAACATAGCAGTGCGTATGTGAACTGTGTGCAGATGGGGACCTCTCTTTCCATATTTATTTTTGTTGTCATTATTGTTAAATGTACTAGACCAAAAAGATGGCACTGATCATAAAGATACAACTAAACATCAGTTAATTTAGTGGTTTGGGATGTGACCAAGTTTTTGAATTGGAGTTTTTTTTTTTTTTTTTTGGCCTGGGAATTTGGAATAAATTAATCACATTGGAACTATTGACTAATTTCTGAAGTCTTAAAAAATCAATAGTCAACAGTTAATTTGGTTAGATAGGATCCTGTGCACTCAGTCATGTGAAAAGGCAACTCCCTACTTTGTCCGTACTCAATTTTCTGCCTCCATACCCATATATTTTCTGTGCCATTCTTACGTGAAGTGACCTTCCATGTGACAGCATTTTTCCTGTCTTACCCAACTCTTTTTCCTTCCTTATTTTTCATTTCAATGTTGTATTATAATTCCCTCAGTTGAAATAAAGAGTTAAAAAGTGGTGTGGTGATGGAATAGAGGGAACAGTTACAGAAAACCTTGAATCCTAATGCAAGTTCAGCTCTTTGTCTGTCCAGTGACCTTGGACAAGACTTTCAACTTTTAATCTCCGAGTTTTCTTTTCAGTAAAAAGAGGATACTAATTTGCCAAATAGCATCTCTGAAGCAAGAACAAGTAGCTTTTTCTATAACTCAACAGAGCTATATTTATTGTAAATTAGAAAGCATTATGGGCTGCATTGTCTCCCCACAAAATTCATATGTTAAAGCCCTAATCCCCCAGTACCTCAGAATATGACTACTTGGAGATAGGATCACGGAAGAGGTGATTAAGGTAAAATGAGGTCATACATTTGGGCTCTAATGCAGTATGACTGGTGTCCTTATAAGAAGAGGAGATTAGGACACAGACAACAGAGACAACAGAAGTACAACTGTACGAGGACACAGCAAGAAGGCAGTCACCTGCAAGCTAAGGAGAGAGGCCTCAGAAGAAACCAAACCTGCCAACACCTTGATCATCTAGCCTCCAGAACCATGAAAAAATAAATTTCTGTTGAGTCAGCCAGTCTATGGTATTTCGTTATAGCAGCCCTAGCAAACAAATACTGAAAGTCTAATCAAAGGTTAAAGAATCATTCTCAATATCAGCCCTACTTTTTAGCCATCATTCTATTCCTCAGCCACCTCAACTGATCCAAGCTCATGCCCAGAATTCAGAAAAAAATACACGCATACATACACTCCTAAGAGCAAAAGAAATGTTTACTCCCTCTCCATACAGGTAAGGATCATTCTTCTCATCTGAATCTCACAGTTGGAAGATTTTTATTCAAATTTTTAGTTACATCACTAATCCAGTTTTTGGAGTACCTGTTTAAGAACATCGTCCTGATTCTCTACCAGGAATACAAAATTATACCCAAGCTCTGATCTGGCCACTGGAGAATAACCAAATAATTCATAAAGGAGATTTTGTTAACTAATGAGAAAAACTCATCAATATCTTTTGAAAGAATTCCAAATGGCCACAACTGTTTTGTACTCAAACTCCTTCCAATTTCTTCTTAATAATAATTTCCATTTTTTTTTACATCTTTATTGGAGTATAATTGCTTTACAATGGTGTGTTACTTTCTGCTTTATAACAAAGTGAACTAGTTATACATATATATATGTTCCCATATCTCTTTCCTCTTGCGTCTCCCTCCTCCCACCCTCCCTATCCCACCCCTCTAGGTGGTCACAAACCACCGAGCTGATCTCCCTGTGCTATGCAACTGCTTCCCACTAGCTATCTATTTTACGTTTGGTAGTGTATATATGTCCATGCCACTCTCTCACTTTGTCACAGCTTACCCTTCCCCCTCCCCATATCCTGTAATTTCCATTATTAATGGGTGCTCAGTAATGTCACACTTTTACGCAAAGGACCATAATCTATGAAGTCACTTTCTATCTTCTCTCCCATTCTCTTCTTAGATTTGATGGTGCAAAAAATTCTGCTTTTAATGTCAATTTTAAAAATATATTTAATATTACTTTTAATAGAAATGCAATATTAAATTGCATATGAAAACTATGCAATTAAATTGTGCTAGAGAGATTAAGCAAATTAAGATTTTTAGTAGATTTATAAGGCATACTTGGGAAGCCTCTGTTGCTTAGTCTTATATACTAATGGTTGAAAGTTTTGGTGATATAAAAAATTATAAGCCTGAAGTTCAACATTATAACCCTACCATACTTAGCCATAAAAAAGATCTAGGACCAATTCATTGCAAACAAGGAAAGAAGAGATACTTGTAAATGACCAATTTATCCATCAAACTTTTATTGAGTAACACAGTGAGACTGCATTGACTACTATTTTGCCTAGCCCACAACCTTTTGCTTTTCCACTCTTCTTCTGTTAAAAGAATCCCCTCTCTCTTATGACTTATGTATCACTGACCAAATCCTTCCCCCAATTTAGGAGACCCAGGCTTGGCCATTGAAAGCATTGAATTTGTTTAATAATAATTGGTATAAGAATGAACAAGTGGGGACAGTCAGAGACCTCTGAGGATAATTCTCAAATTGATTCACAAAGGTGATTTAAATCTAAAACTTCTAGACATCTTGAACCAGGTGGGGATAGTATGCCTGAGAATTCCACCATCAGAGAAGAAAAAAAGAGCCAAGAGTTGGAAATCACTGATACCACTTTTTTATTCTCCTTGACCGAGCTAGAACTAATGCTAACTTCCCATTTAGTGAGCCAATGTATCTTTTTTTTAATTTCCTTTTTTAAAAATGTATGTTTGCACAACCAATATGTTGGACAAGCAGAACTCATGGAGTAAAATTGCAAAACATTCTTTTTACCCCACTGTACCTTAAAATTGAATCCAATGGAGAAAGTCCTTCCTTTGTCCCTGGAAGGCATGACGCTTTGGTCATTCTTAAATGACAAATTTACTTTAAGGGAACAAATGCATTTTCTGTTCAATAATGTAAAATGTCCAGTTCTATATAATAATCAAAACCCATATTTGAGTTAAAGTTGCATGTTCTTCACTCCTTCAGCTGGGCCTTCTGCAGGCTGGAAGACAGGGAGTGGAGCTGTGCTCGTTTCAAAATAGTGACATGCCTTTGCACTCTCTGGGCATGGCAGGTGCCTAAAGCTCTTCCTCTTGTGGGAATTTCCATGGGTTATTCAGAGCCTCCTTCTCCTCTCCAACATTTTACCTCTTACCCTCAGTTCCTTAATCCTAATGATTTACCTTCCTAGAGCTCATTATCAACTGTTGCCATTGATGCAACATCCCTTCTCCTCTTCCCACTGCGATGCATCCACCCATCCAGGAAGTTCTATTTGGTCAAAACTTAACATGACTCCCACTGGCTTTTTCACATGTGCTCATATTTTGTCCACAAGAAACCCTACTGCATACTTAACCATAACTCTGGGATTATAAACTGATCCCAAATCTGTCACCTTCCCTTTGGCTTGCCTATCGGCAGCTATGGAAGCTGGAGTATTACTCAATACCTCTGTGGCCTCACCTACAGGCATGTCTTTAGCTATCCAAATGCTTTCATTAGGTTTGGCATGAGGGCACAGAGGGAGGGAGACAAACCACCCTAGTTCCTTAGGACTGTCCATGTCTTAGCACCAAAACTCTCTTGTCCTGAGAAACTCTTCAGTCTGGAACAAACCAGGAAATATGTTCCCAGCAGAACAGGTACCTCTAACTCGCTCCTTGAAGATGGGGATTAAGTCTTAAGCATGGCTCTCTCCAAAGAAATATTTAAAAACCTTACAGCCTTTTTACTCTCAATGTGGGGAAGGATTTAAGAGTTGTATAATAGTTTCATAATCATCTTTTTCAAGACTCTTTGACCACTGTCATTTTTGAGATTTCAGCAGAAACTTTCTTTTTAACATCCTGTTATACTTTTTTGGGGGGAGAGGGATTTTATTTTTTTTCCCCAATCAACCAAAATATATGTGATTACTATACCTGGGTATTATGTGTTTTTTCAGTCAGTCAATACAGAATTATGTACAACAGTGGTTCTCCAAAGCATGGTACCTGGAACAGCTGTGTCAGCATCATGTAGCATCACCTGGGAACCTGTTAAAACTATAAATTCTTGAATCCCATCAGAGACTTACTGAATCAAAAACTCTAGGATTGAGGCCCAGCAGTTTGTATGTTAACAAGCCTTCCAAGTAACCTAAAATAATGTATGAGAACCATTGATCTAAAATTTTGATTCTCAATTCAAACATTAGAATCACTAATCCTCTTTTAAAACCAAATTCTAGGGCCCAGATATTTCATGTGTATCTGCTGGGGCTCAGGCACCAGCAGACTTTCAAAAGCTCCCCCTGTAATCTCATGAGTAGCCAAGATTTTGAATCACTTGTCTACCATATTACTTATTGAATCTCTGTATTGACTGCAGAATTGCTAGTTGTTTCAGAGCAGTAGGACCCAAGGACTAAATAATTACTGGATTCTTCACTAAGTCATCAATTATGTATGTTAAACTATATGTAAACAAAATGTTCCAGTCATTCCATCTATTTCCTCAGTACTGAATTTCACTGTATTTTCCACTTCTTTATATTCATTTGTTTACACTTTGTGAAATTTCAAACTGAAGAGAATGCCATCAAAATATGGAACTATGGCTCATTTTAATTTGTGTGTGGTTTTTGCCTGTGCTGCCCATGGGTACACAAAGATATCTGTCAATGAGCAGCAAAACTTGAAAAGGCATTTACATATGTTTGCTCGATGCTATGACAATATGCTGTGAGGATTTAAAAGTGGATGGTATTTATTTCACTAGACTGCAAATCTTGTAACAACTTACAGTGTATATGTTACAAATGATATGTGGAAATATGATCATTTGCAAATAGGCACATTAATCTGCAAATGGCCACATGAACCCAGGACCAGTTAAGGCCCTTGAAAACCATTAAGACTGTTAGTTCTGTCCAGAGATAAGCAAAATAAACAAATTCTTGCTGAACTGGAATCAGTCCTGCTGCCTTTCAAACCCCTCCAAAGGATGATGAAGCCCAAAGCTTTCACTGATCCTTTTTTATTATTTTGCTTACTCTGCTCTTTCCAAATCAGAGGAACTTAACGTTTGCATCACTAAGGGAGATTTTGCTGAGATCTTCCTCCTCTGGATGACTTAGAAAAAATAATAATAACAATAATAAAAGCTTAAAAGATTCTTGAGATTGGGGCTGTGATAATTTGGCCTTGTGCAAAGAGATAAGCTAAATTTTAGCTGGGGCTATTTAGATTCAAACAAACTTAGAATAAAAGTAACTACATTATTCAAACCAACGGAATAGTTAACTCTAGCTTTCAATACGCTTTATATTACAGATTTAAGCATGTCTGAGAGACTTGACCTGATCTAAAATAAAAGTTAAAATATATCTGATAAAAACCTCTGACTTTGCTTTGAATGGAAAGTCTCACACAGTTGGGGGAGGGGGGGATCCTACAAGGGGGGGCTGATGTCCCTATTTCCCTTTATAGCTTGCTAAACTTGGGTCCTTTTGATTTGTTTGTTTTAAAGAAACAAACATGATAGGAATATGCTGCAAATTAAAAACTGATTTCAAATGAGTTTATAAGCTAAAAGGAGAATGTGTATTTAATAGGTTTAAAGAATTTAATCTGATGTAACATATAAACCCACCACCCCTCAACGCCCCCAGTAATTCTTCATGACACTCTTTTGCTTAATTCTACAGATCTACCCTATGGCTTTCCAAATAATTCATTGAAGTGCTCAGGGTCATGGATTATATTGATCTTTTTCATGGAACTTGACTGAGTTAATTCTCTTCTACCATCACTGCCCTGTTTCTACTCCAGAGAAAAAAACAATTGAGTAGAAACTTTATGCAAACTTAAATGCATTCATTATAGCTAAAGCAAAATAATTATTTTGTACTAGTGCAGAAAGAGTATTTTATCCAATCAGTTAAGTAATATTGCAAATGGGTAACTCACTGAAATGACATCATAAAATGACCCAAAAGGTAAAAGTCATTTCCAAATGTTAATACAGAGCTATGTGACTCCACCAATGGCATCCTGAAGGACAAGGCAGTTAGAGTAGAGAGTGTGCAATAACTTTCCAGAATAAATGAAGGCATGTAGCCTGATCTTCTACCCTATGGGCCAGAGGTTAAGCTCATAAATCTCACATAGGGTAAAAGAAAAAGAAGTAGCCTATGAAGAGGCAAAGGGAAGGAGTTTTCTCTTCTTAGAACCCAGAAGCTCTGTGAAGGTGCCCTTTGGAGCCAGAGTGGGGCTAATTGGGCTACTTACATGAAACCCACGATGGAGCATGATATCTAATCACATCATTTTGACAAATAATTAGAAAATAAATCATTCAAATGACAGTGTTACTGTATCTTAAAACTACAGTGCAAATACTGTTGACAGCCTTTACAATTGCACCTATTTATTTAATTTTTCATTTAACAGAAAAGAAAGCAGAAGGCAGATTTGTGTACCAGCCAATCTATCCTTCAAATTCTGACAAGGGTTAAGCTTGGGCACACACCAATCTTGCATGAAATAGGACTCTGCTTCTCATTTATAGCAAACATTGGAAAGTTATAAAATATAATATGTGATTTGGGGTCTTTTCTTGTTAACTGATGGTAAATACTAGCCTTTGGGTTACGTGAGAAATACCAATATATGTTTATGGTCTTCAAAGGGTTGTGCAGAAAGTGCTGCAGAGGCAGTCTCTTCATATTTTTCAACCCCCTCCAAGTTGTTTAAATGTCTGTTTATGAATGCTTTTATTCTGAAACATTTATCTTTGAATAAAAGCAAAATGAAAATACCAATGAAATGGTGTAAGTACATGTATGCGATTCTTTAATGTCCTGTCTATCACATTTATAAATGATTAGAAGAAGAATCAGGAATTTAATTTTTAATTAAAAGCTAAGGAGTTTAAATAGTTTAAAGTAAAACTAAGGAGTTTAAATTTATGATATATGCCACACTTATGTTTTCATAGTGGCAAGGTAATTTCATATTTTATTTCAAGCCAAAATTAGGCCAGATCTAGTCTTTTCTTTTTGCTTTCAAATCAACTTCATGTACACACACACACACACACACACACACACACACACACGTATGAATTTGTGTGTGCCTGTCAACAAGTTTATTTCTTAAAAGTGGTTTTGTACAGAGTCAAGTGATAGGATAGGTGTGTGAAAGGGAATGTGATATGATCTGACTGCTGAATGAAGTCTTGAAGGATTGCTCTGTTATTGAATAAGCAAGAAATTGATCAGCAGCAGTTTGCATGGCTATGTTGGTTCTAACTTAAAATAGTTCTAGGGAAGGATCAAACTATACAACCCTTTCTTACTAATTATAGTTTATATTGTGGAGATCTGGGATACCAGGCTCATTTCTTTAATGTGCAACCCTTGGGATACTGCTTTCGTAAAGAGTAATTTTTTCCCAAGATTTTTACAAGTTACCTATGAACCATGTTACATCATCCTTGCCCAAGGAATTTAATGATTTCTTGACATAGCCTTACACCTCAAAGTATTGTAAATACTCAAATGATTAAACCGAAAACTTATTTTTCCTGTTATGATTAAACTAACGTGATTCCTTTAGGATTCTAAAAACAGGTGATAACGCTGAAACTGGAAATGGAAACTGAGTCTTCGCTTTCTAAGACTAAGTTTTCGGTAACTTGCCAGAGCACATAGCATGTGGCAAAAGAATTTCCTAAACAAGGATTTGAATTCTCTGCTTTTATTCCATGTACTATGTAGTTTCCAGGGTTGGAAAAGTCCAGAGACTTACTTCATGGGCCTTATGTAATCATTAGAACATTCTGGAGGTCCAGTTCCATCTCTGTAAACATCTATCCAAACTTTGAGACATATTCTCACATAAAATATCACTCCAGTTTCAAACCAACCCCCAAGTGGAAAATTGAAATGCATATATAGGACAGAGCAGGACAAGAGCAGACACAATATTGTGAAGGCTGAATCAAGTCTGAGAATTCAACATTTAATCAATTCATAAATGTAAGTGAGTAGGGCAATCAATGGATAGAATAGAGAGAGAGTAAGAGTCCTATCACTCAAAAAGAAAGGACTTCAAAAGTGTGTGTGTGTGTGTGTGTGTGTGTGTGTGTGTGTGTGTGTGTTTAAGTCAAGGATATTTTCGCTTTAAAAAACAAAAGTCTAGATTCTGGTGCCCAAGAAGGGATTAGAAAGAAAGTAGGCCGGTTATAGTTTACTTTTGTCTCTTTGGTACATACTACTGTCATAGCCCCTTTGGACTAGGACTGCTACTGTCTTAGAATTTTTTAATCAATTTTAAATTGTCTGCTATATTTGGATCAGAAGAAAAATTTAGGTAATGTCAGTGAGTCACCAAACTTTTAAATTCAATTTTAGAGTGTCTCTCCCCCAGCCTGTCCAAATAGAATCAGATTACAGAAGGGTCTTCTGGTGTCCATACCACAGGGTGGGGTGTGAATAAAGATCTGGTAACAGTTTACTCAATTTCTAATAACCACTAAGACTATTGAATTGTATTTTTGTTTTACAATAATGGTGAACTAGATAGAAGGAGGGCTGGTTGGTTGAGGAACACTCCAGTGACAACTGCTGTCTAAAATCCTCTAGCACATACTTTCCTGGTTGTTTCAAGTATTTCCAATACAATGCAAGACTTTTGGATTAAGAACCTTTCCTTGTTGAAGAGTCTCTGCTAAATGACTCTATCAGAATGGGGTGGAGTAAGGCATCATGTTGCACCATTATGTCAACCACCAGTACCTGGCTGTCTGTGGTAGAAGATGGGGTAAGGGAAGATTGAGGTAATGAGAAACATGGTGGTCAGGGAGGTGGACCAGGAGGAAGGCAAAACTGAGCAAGATGGACCATTACTAAAGTGGAAAAAGACTTCCAAAGATAAATATTATTGTGCTTTATTTTCTTGCTTTGGGCTAGTAATAGAAGAGAATCTGCATTTACAAGTGACCTATTGGGGTTGAGTATATCACCCAACTGAGAGCAAGAATTTCTTCTTCAGTATACCAAGGAAAGGTTCAGCTTCTTCCTGATACCTCATGTGACAAGGCAGCTTGAAACAACATGAGGCAGTTCTCTCTCTCTCTCTCCCTCTCTCTTTCCTCTCTCATTCCCTTTTACCTTTGAGCAGCTCTAACTGGACTGAAACCCATTTTACTCTAGTAAATACAGTCCAGTCCTTCAGAGCTCAGCTCAAGTGCCAACTCCTTAGAGAGGCCTCACCTGCCTGGTCAATCTGACAGAGAAGTCTCTCCCTAGGTTTCTCATCACATCTTGGATAAATGCTTATTCCTCTCTCACAAAAGACATTGAGCTCCATAAGGACAGAAACATATCTTCTTAATTTTTTTTTTTTTTAACTTTCTAGAATTTAGCAGAGGGACTTGCACACAGATGGGAGTCAATGAATATTTCGCAAATCATGAGCCAAAATCTGCCATGCTGTGAATAACCTCCAATCACTGTGGCTTATGATTCCCTCAGGAAATACTCAGAATTAGTTTCATCCCCCTAATAGGATTGTTCCTCAATTGTACATCACTTTGCCTCAATTTTATTTCCTTGGCATCACCACTTCAATTCCTTAAGCCAGTGGTTCTCACAGTCACCTGGAAGACTTGTTAAAACACCCATTGCAGGGTCCTATCCCTGGAGCTGTGATTCACTAGGTCTAGGGTGGGGCCCGAGAATTTTCATCTCCAAGTTGCCCAGTGTTGATGAAACTCCTGGTTCAGGACCACACTTTGAGAATCAGTACCTTCTACCATTCCTCATCTGGTTGGATTCATGGTCTCTATTTTCCCGCCTATTCTCTTTGTAGAGTACCCTCTCATAATTAACCAGAACTGAACATAAAACTGGAAATAGAAATGGTCTAAAACTACATTTGGAGAAACAATGCCTTAGACCTTGGTTTATTTTTTGTATTTTTGTTTTTTACATGAACTTCCAATAATCTAAATAATTTTAAGAATATTTAAAAACCTGAGTCAACAAACTATTCCCAAGTTTTGTTGAAGTCAATGTTGAACTTACTCATCAATGGGTTTTATCATCTACCTATTTTCATTTTATAGTAATCGCAATATGATAACTTATAAAAGCATTTAAAGACACTTGTATTCAATAGTCATTCCATTAATACTTATTGAATACCTCCTATTTATTGTACCAGGCTCTGGAGATTCAAGTGAATAAGTAATCCTTATCCTAAAGAAGCTTAAATTTTACTTATTTCCCATTTGAAACTATAAAAGAATTAGAAACATGCTATATTACTTAAATTTAGTGCCTGCCATAGTTTTAGATTTTTATTTTTGGAACAGGACAGCTTTGATTTCTGACTTACCATGTTATAGTCCTTGGTTTATAAATAAACAACAAGATGATAAACTGCTCATAACAAACACAATCACTTGCATTATCCTTTCTGGAATTCTACTTAATGATAAAATGGGACTGAATAATAAATCACATATTAAATCTATATAGAAAATGCTTAAAATAAATTCCACTTCCTCTCAATAATCTATTTGGAGAAAGTATTTGGGAGTAGGGTAGAATATAAATTTCCTCAGATGCTTTACAAATAAATGAAAAGTACTACTCAAAAGTTAAGACGATGGAATTGCCAAGTGTATTACTTACTTGCTACATTATTTTCTTCATGTACACAACCATGTTATGTTTTACATAAAGTACATTGACCATGATGATGAATTCCATGGACTTCTTTGCACATGTAATAGTAATATTACACTGTTTTGTCTAAGATATAATTTGGATAATTACATTGTCATAAATTCGCTTTTATCAACTTATGTTGTCCAAGTTATGTTTCCAATGTGGATGGGATTTGATACTGTCCAAATAATTAATTTATAGGAGACAATAAAATTACTAGAAAGTATATGATGCTTGAATAAACAAAAGAATATAAAATTATATTAAATTTTATTTAAATTAAATCGTAACCTCAAACACATGAACATTACTGTTAAAATGTCAGGACCTTTCTAATTGTGTTTACTCTTCTATAAATTAGTAAACGCTAAAATACAAAGTTTTATGTACATTGAAATCTGTGTGCTGGAAAATACCTAATAGCAAACTGGTCCCCAAAAGGGCAAGCTCTTTTAAAAAATCCTTTTTGAAAGGAAACAAACAGTTATGCCCTTTGATCATATGTTAAAACAGCTCTGTAGAATGCTGAGTTTATGTTTGGAAAAACATAATGTGTTTTAAGGTTCTGTTTTCAATTCCTGACCTACATGAATGCTAGTCTCTCTAAGATCAACCTGGACTGAAAAACAGGAGACTGAGAGGATACAGCTCTTGGTGGCTGTTTGAATTGGTTTTGGGAAAAAATCTACTTTGCTCTGGGGCAGGAAGCAACAAGGCTAGATGTGGAAGGATGAAAAAGGGAAGAACTTGCTGGAATTCTGCTCATGCTCCTGCCCTCCATTGTCTAGATACGAGCAGTCCACACCTGGACCAATGGTGAGAGCACTTCCTGAATCAAGAGTACGTTTTATGTCATTCTGTGCACCTGAGGGCTGAAGGAAAAGAAATTACTATAAATGGGGGTGAAGGATGAAAAATTTTTGCTTGAGGGCAAGAAAAAAAGATCAAAAGTCACAAACTCAAATGGCTATATGGTTCAGGCAACTAATATTAGTGGGAAAAAAAATAGTCTGGTCGGGGATAAAATGAGAGGTGAGTGGTTACTGGTAAATTGCCCCTTCGAGAAAGGCAGTGGTCACTTAGCATCAATAGATGGTCGCCATGTTGTGAGCACAGGAATGCCAGACCTTGAGATAGTCTGATGGAAGCCAGAAATTTGGTTTTTATTAGAAATTTACCACTGTTTGAGCATTGCTTCATTTTTTAACTCAGTGCAAGCCAAATGAAACTCACCTGTGAGCATTTATGGTCTGTGTTGTTTCTCAACAATCCATTCTCCACACAGCAGACGCAATGATTTTCCTAATACATAAATCAGATTGCTTAAAATTCTCCAATGTTTTCCCATTTCACCTGGAATAGTTAAATCTAATTTCA
Organism: Aethalodelphis obliquidens; assembly: GCF_003676395.1. Lineage (NCBI taxonomy): Eukaryota > Metazoa > Chordata > Mammalia > Artiodactyla > Delphinidae > Aethalodelphis > Aethalodelphis obliquidens. The sequence goes on along the minus strand of NW_020837950.1, from coordinate 29,194,749 downwards.
TGGTCTGTGTGATCTGTCTCATGTCTACATTTCCAAAGTCATCTTCTCTGTGCCAAAATACTTTCTGACGTAGGGTCTTAATTGCTATTTCTTCTGCTGGAAATGTGATTACATAAGTTCTTCAGAGAGTTTCTCATCTTTGTGAACTCTGTTCAGTTGCTCTTTCCTGAGACCACCTTTCTAATATAACCTTCCTTCACCACCTCACTGGTCACTCACTAGCCCCTTCTTGGTTTTATTTTCTTCTGGAATGTATAACTATCTGGGATAGTATTATTTATTTATTCATTTACTTTATTATTGTTTCTAGACTATATACTCAATAAAAGTGGAGGCTTTATTATGCTCACAACTATATCTAGAGCTTGATTTGTGGCACATATTAGGTCTGCTGGATATTTACTTCTTTTTCCCTCTCAGCTCCAAATCCACCCTTCTAAATTCTGCTCTGTGAGATTGGAGCTTGGCAAACTGTATTCCTCCACTGTCAACTGGATTCCTGTGAGGCATTGCTAATCAGGAGCCCAAGATTAGCAGAAAGATGGAGGACGGACTGGCTTCTTACTGTTTTCCTGCTGTTCTGCTGGTAGCATCTCATTCTGGTTTCTAGCTTTTTTCCACAGTCCCACGACCAGCTTCACAGAGCCTCATCAGAGACACTAACCCCCGCCAAGCAGCAGCCTTCCACAGAGGAAAGCCCAGTCCTATAAGTGTGCATCTCCACCGAGCAGCGCCTTCTCCTCAGAAGCCTTGGTTTCCATCCACATCCATGGGGCAGCCCTCTGAGCTTCTAGTTTTCAACCACCCAAGCCTCCCTTTGATCGCCCAGCCCAAATCTCTCTACAAAATCCTCTCTTAGTGGGGGTAATTTCTGCTTTCCTTGCTAAGTCCTGACTGAAACAGTAGGTATTTAATAAATATTTAATGTTTATGAATGAATGAATGAATGAATGTGAGCAGCAGATATCCAGTCTCTGAAATGTGCCCTAAAGATCCTACTCACAAATTTCCATGACAAAAACATTATCCTTACACAAACACAACCATGGTTTGTGTTCACTTTGAGCCACTTGTCGCACCAGGTCAGATGCTCTGTGATCCATCTGTTTGTACCTTACCTCCAGGGTCAGATTACAGTCTTTAGAGACCCTTAGCCACTGAGAAGATTATGGTGTTTTGAATGGGTAACTCAAAACAAAATAAAATATATAGAGGGAGACAGGGTACAAATATATAATTTACAAGTAAATAAATGTAAGTACATAAATATAAGTCTAGCAATGATCTTATTTTTTTCATACTATTTCATTGCAGTTTTTTATTTTTAATAATCAATTCCTTCCAGAAAAATATCTTTTCCCTTTATTTTTTGATGCCCCTACTTTCCTGATGTCTTAATCATGCATTCTGTCTGCTGCATAACCCAGATCTCTGTTTATTAACATTCTTCAAATAACTATGTGAAGAAAATGTTTAAAGACATAAACTTCTGGAATGATTCAGGTACCCACTGGACTCTTCCTTCATTTTTTGACCGTCTGGAGAACCACCACTCATCCTTAGATTAGCTCTTCTATAATATCCTGAAGCTCTCACATTTATTGAGTGTCCATTATGAGCTAATGCCCATGCCAGACACTTTATATATATTGTCTCATCTTAGCTGCACAAAACTACTGTAAATTAGAAATCACCCTTATTTTCGCTCTGACAGACCTAACAGAGTGCTGAGTACCCCCCCCCCAGGTACTCCATAAAAGATGATTGTGTCTCTCTTCACATTTTTAAGAGCATAAAATGGACCAGAAATTTGTCAAGTTGCTTGGCATATATTAAACTTATTTAATTATGAAAGCAAGGTCTTTACCCTAATTTTACATATGAGAACAACTGATAAACAAAAAATAATTCATCCAAGTTCACCCAAAGAATAAATGGCAGAAATGGGATTTGAAACCCATTAGACTGGGTCCTCTTTTAACCATTTACATGTGCTGACCTAGACAACGACCTAGACAATTAAATTTGCCAGATTTTAATACTGGATTAATACTTTGTGAACAATTGTGTTCAAATAAAACCTGCATTACTGTGCTTAGCCCTTCATAGATTATCTACAATAATGGTCTACAAAATATTTAAATATGAGCACCCCTTTCAGTATCAATGACAGTAGGACTACTTTTAATTTCTCTTTGTTGACAACACAAATGACAAAATGCTGTGATTATTAAGCCAGTACTTTACAGATCTTACTGGGAATTCTTTAATATCTTCCTATTGTCCATAAGACAAAATCTAAAATTCTTAACTTGGCTTTGCCAGCTCACCCCCAACCTTTCTTTCTAGTCTTGGTTTTGACCACTTTCCCCCAGTGATTATGGTCTAACCACATGAGTCTTCTTTCAGTTCCTCCAGCAACTTCAGAGTCTTCACATGTAAGCACCCTGCCTCTACCCAGAATGCTCTGCCCCTCCCCACTCGTATGTAAGTAGTCAATTCCCACTCATGCTTTAGATTTCAAATGTCTCTTCACCCAAGAAGTCTTCCTTAATCCTCTCATCTTGGCTGGGTCCCCTGTGATACATCTTAGTAGTTCTGCAAACTTCTCCTTCGGAGTACTTATTACTGCACTACACAATCCTATGTGTATTTAGTTGTTAGGCAGCTATGTCCCACAGAGACATAAACATCTTCTGAGAGCACAGACCATGTCTGTTTCATTCACTCTGTATCCCTAGCACCTTAAAGCAGGAAGAGGGTTTTAGGTTCCCAAGACTGAGATGGCTCTTTCCATCTTTACCTGATAAAATGAGCAAAAGTTCTATTGTCTCTTGAGTTTTGGAAACAATGACAAATACTAATAACAATGATAATGGTTAACACTTAATGAGCAGTTTCTATTTTCCAGGAACTATTTTGAAAGGTTTGAAGTTTGGAACTCAATTCATCTTCACAGCACTGTGAGGTTGGTACTGAAATTTATAGAATTTTCAGTACATACATGCTTCACTCCTGCCAGGGGCTCAAATTTGAAGAAGAATTAGATCTGCTCTCTTTTGACCCAGGCTAACACCTGAAGTAACATCACTTACTTCAAAGTGATCCTTAAAAATATTTTGCTTGCAGAAAGCCTGGCCTGGCGGTTAAATTTCTCAAAGATTTCAAACCAGAGGACAGTGGTCCCCAGTGTCTGAACAGTGATCACTGGGGTGAAAGTTTATGGTACAAATTCCCAAATCAAACACACAAAAAACCCAAACAGGAGTCTCAACAAATAGCGCAAGACAGAGAACTGTCACAGTTTTTTTCAAATATGAGTGGTATTGTCATAATTAGTAAACCTCAAATGCATTTGAAACTGTTCCTTTGTTAATCATGATTGTTCCTGTCTTAGCACTAAAAGCAGGATGACTATCATGGCCATTGAAAGGAGTTCTCATAGTTGAATAATTTGGAATCCATCTCTACTGATCATCTATGAAGGGCTACAGACCATTACATCAGTTTTATTTGAACACCTACAAATGCAAAACATTCATAAATCTTAGATATGGCAAATATGATAAATCTATTTACATATCATGATTGGTCTATAGAAATGTATATGAAGTACGTAACAATCTTCCAATATCCTTCCTTAGGATAGTTATCCTTCTGGGACACTTTCACCCAGAAAAAGACATCTGGTTTCCTTATATTGACAAACCATAAATGAAGACTTTATGGAATCCTCAAAATAACAATCACTTTCCCATGTCTCTCTGGCTCAAGATAGTGTCATCACCATTCCTATATACTTAGGGATTAAAATTAGATGAATTATTACAGAATGATTTACTTTTAAATTAAAAAGAGATGGGATAAAAATTCTAAACAATACTGTAATCTAAAAATCTCTTTGATGAGAATGTGACCTTCACAACTTGAAGACACATGCAAGTTCATCAAATGAGAATATGCTACAAAGTACACTGCAATCCGCTTGCTATTTCAGGTATATACAAATCATTTTACATTTTAACAAATCATGATTTATTTCCAGTAACAAAGAATAGTTCCTTTGGATATGTAAAACAAGGACTATGGTCTTCCAGCTTTGGCTCTGGAAAATTTAGAGAAAAAGGATTACAGAAGGGGAGGGGAGAAAGACTTTGAAAAGTAGGAAGATAAATATGTTGAAGAAGAAGCATTTAGATTTCTAAAATACAGAAGAAATTTTCAAGGTTTATCTGACTTAAATGACAAGAAACTTGTGGAATGTAAATTCCTAATGTACATTGATTTTTGAACCAATGAATTATAACACTAATTATAGCTAATGGGGAGAAACAATAAACTAGTAAACTAGTAAATAAATAGATATAGTATATGCAGTGGAGAAAGTAAGGCAGAACAACGGAAGAAAGAAACATGGGCAGAGGGTAATCATGCCCTGGGGTGCTGTGGGTGCAGTTTTAATTAGAGGGATACAGGAAGGTCTCAGGGATAAAGTGACATTTGAGCAAAGACCTGAATGTGATAAAAATTGAAGTCACAAGAATCTGACTTTTTTCTAGAGAGAACAAGTTTACAAATATATGAAATATAAGACAATTCGGAGGAAACTTTGAATACCCATTTTTTTGTCCTCACATTAATATATTTTAGTATGTATGGGCTTCTCTCTTTTGTGTGGCATTCTGATATAATATTGAAAAGTGAGATGGGAATATGGAGGGAAAAATTACACCTGTTTTCAGCTAATTTGTTTTTCATGTTGTATTGCATATTTCATGTATTTAAATATTGGTTTTTCAGCTGTAGCTCAAAATATCCCCTCTGGAAATGACATAGTACATCTCTGTGGGATATATTTCCTGAATTTAAAAAATACACAATAAAAAAGTAACTCCATAGGGTCTGTGTTCCATCAACCATAGCCTATTTTCTAATTAAACCACATGCACACTCCTTTTAAAGTTGATTTTCTCTATATATAAACATCTTACAGACTTATTTTTAGATCTTTGTTTAGCTTGATTTTATTCCATTTAGAAAAAGAGCATATCGATTTTTCAGACACGTTTGTATGTTTATGATTAACAATCAAATATGGAACTCTATTTAAAATAAAAATGATTTTAATGACAAAAGAAAAAAATCCTGTTTCCACAAACTCAGTTTGAAGAAGATAAACTTTTAATTCTAAGTTTGCAAGCATCTTCAATGTGCTTGGTATTTTACATAGAAAAAAACAAAGCCCAAGATGTTACATTGGTAATAATAAGTTAACTAAGCAAGCATGCTAAATTATTAAATTTGGAGAATACAGTGTGCTTATTATATTACTTACCCTTGCAGTGAACTAGAAAATGAATGTGGTCATTCCAGACTGGTTAAATTGGAAATATATTTTATACAGATGTGTCTAATGCAGTTTCCTGGCAAAGGAATAATGCACACAACTTACATTTATGAGTATACAAATCTGGTTTTATATTACGATGCAGTTCTGTAAAATCAGATTTTCCCCTCTGCACTTTGGTTTTCACTTTAAGGGTATATTTACATCCTTTTATCATTTAAAGTATCTTTATTAAAACACTATTTTTTCCAGATCCTTTGGAGTTTGTTTCATTTATGGGTAGGTTGGGGGTTGGGGGTTGGAATAGAGAGAATTTAAGAATAAACAGCAACCTATTTAAAACCAAGGGGTTCACCCTCTTCAATTAGTGCTAAATTGATTTTTATAAAATCTTGTTTCAGCCAGCTGCTTAGTTGAGATCATGTTCCTTTTTATTTTGTTTTAGAACTTGTATTAATGTTAACTAATTACAGTTCAATTTGTTAAGATAGCTAGACTATATTACAGCATCCATTTCATTTCTTTTGGCAATTTTCATTAGATCCACTCAGCCCCAGAGACAATGGAAAATTTACCTAGACTAATTTTCCATTAACATCTCTGATATCTTGGACTTTATGAGTGTGTGTGTGTGTGTGTGTGTGTGTGTGTGTGTGTGTGTGTGTGTGTGATAATTGCTTATTTAGTTTCAGTGCCTGCATTTTAAGGGGAGTTTTAGTGAACTGGATTTATTATAGAAATAAAATATATATTGTTACATTTACTTTTCAGTTAATGAATAAAACTTATTACACGTAATAGAGTGTTTCCAAAATTAGTCCATTCAAAAATGGGTGTTTTCATAGGATGGCATACAAAGGCAGCACGGAAAGCCATAAAAAATTTAGAATGAAATAATCATGTGTCATTATAAAAGTGTCATCGGACTGCTATTCTAGTTCTAAAGGCAACTAATACTTATGCTCCTTCTCTGGGCACCCTGTAAAAGGAAGGTTTATTAATTAGTAATTTTCTCAAATCAAGGCTCATAAAATCTGGGTGTTAGATCACTCTTGGAATACATTTTTATCAGCGGATTATTACACCATGGATAAGAAAGCATACATTTCAAATTGGGCCTTTCATTTGTGTCCACTTGGTCCAAAGTGTACAATGCTGAGAAGGCTGAAAAAGCACACTGTGGTTTCTTGGGATTTGCCAATGGCCATAACCAATGGAGTTCAAAATTGGTCCTCAGAAAAATTATCAATTAGCCAATATTTGCTGTCAGCATCACTGCACCACTTCCTTTCCTCCCTGCAGGATTGCCTCAGAGCTAACTTGAACTGGAAATCTTTCCCATGTGATTCTTTATTTTGGACCTTTACCCAAAAAGTCACACAAAAGAAATACAGGGCAATTTATGCTAAATGATACACATGGTATCTTCATCAGGGAAGACTCTCCAGAAACAGTACAAACTGAGATATTTATTGAGCATTCATTCTACATGAGGCACTATGATAAGTACTTTGAGCATATTTTGATAATGTAATAAATAAGTGTAATACTTCCTGTACAAATAATAAATCTCAGGCTAAATGCAATTACATGTCATGTTTGGAATCACATGTTCTTAGTCAAATGAGCTGAAAATACCTCCTTTTATGCATAGACATGAGCCTGAATAATTTCTTACAATACTTTCTTGAAAAGGTGAGAAGGTGATGGTGGTCTAAGATGTGGGATCCCTGCTTCTTCCTTAATGAGCAAGACCCTTTCAGATTTGAAATAAAACATCTGGGCCTTGTTGAAACATGAAATTTAAATCAAGCCAAGAACACAACACCAAGCTTAAGGTGTTTGTTTAAATAATGTTTATGCATGAATCACTAGATGGGCAATATTTTTAAATTGTCAGTGGCATTTGGCTGGTTTCTCAGCTTTAAGCATTATATATGGATTTGATAGTCTATTCCCCACTCCAATACTTATCGTGAAAAATGGGTAGATATCAAATTTAGAGATTGAAAGGAAATATCTTGGCAGTACAAGAACATCACTTTAAGAAATAATTATGATCTGGTAACACAATGTACAGCTACCATGACTGAACAAATATCATAAACTACAAAACTGGCAGCCATCCTAAATGATTCCCCCTTCCTCACTTTCACAAACATTTAGTCACCTCTATATCCTATTGATTCTATACCTGCAGTTTCTTTCCTGACTTCTCCTTTCTAGGACCTCAACTCAATTGCATATTCATTCAATGAACATTCACTGGGCTCCTACTATGTTCCAGGCACTCTTGCAGATATTGAGGATAAGCCAACAAACAAAACTAGAGCACAATTTGAATGTAAAGTCTTTGTAGGCAGAAATATTGATTTCTATTTGTTTCTTCTCACTGTTATATTACTAATTTTCACAACAGTGCCTGCCCCATAGCAGACACTAGGTAATTACTGGTTGAATGAATAAAAACAGACTCAACCTGTGTTCTCATGTAGATTTATATTCATCTTTGTGTGTGTGCGCGTTTGTGTGTGTGTGTGCGTTTGTGTGTGTGTGTGTGTGTGTGTGTGTGTGTGTGTGTATTGGGGTGGAGGGGTAGGGGAGTCTGACAATCAAAAACAAATAGATAGGCATATATTAGGTTACATAATACTGTGCATAAAATAAGGCAAGATAGTACATGTAAAGTTAGTGAGTATTAAAGAGGGTGCTTTTTAAAACAGGGTAGTCAGGAAAATACTTTCAAATGAGATTCTATTTGAGCAAAGACCTGAAAGATCTGAGAGATGATATGGCCATGGAGAAAAGACTGTACAAATAAATCTCCTGAGGAAGAAGTGTGTTTGGTATTATCATATAACTGATCGATGAATAAGGTCAGAGCAGTGTGAGTGTGGGCCCGGAGGGTGGTGGGAAGGAACAGAAATGAGGTCAAGTGAGTAGCAAGTCAGTGGTCAGTACCAGTCACACTCAGTCCTGTGGTCCCTGGTTAGGGCATTGGATTTGAATCTGAGTGGTATGAGAGTACATGCGAGCAGTTTGAACAGAGAGGTGATCTGACCTGTCTTTTTTTGGTTTCTTCCAGTTGTATTAAGAAATAATTGACATACAGCACTCTATATGTTTCAGGTGCACAGCATAATAATTTGACATATATACATCATGAAATGACTATCACAGTAAGTTTAGTGAGCATTCATCATCTCATATAGGTACAAAATTGTAAAAATAGAAAAATTATAAATAGTAGTTTCACATTTGAAACTACTATTTATAATTGAGAATTGAGGATATGAACTTTTCTTCATTTGATTAATCATTTTTTGTTTGTAATAAATATCCAATCCAATACTAGATCTCCAAATTGATTGATATGAATATTTTCATGTAAAATGCTCCAATTCTCACAAGAGCAATATCATTTGAAACATTTGTAAGGTGGTTAAAAATGAGGGAAGAAGCAAGCCCTTTAGTTGAATTGAAATAACCAAATTTGAGTTAAGTACGTTTGCAGACTAACTGATATGTCGTGGCCTTCCAGGGAGTGGAGGGTGGCTAGGACATACCATCTGCCTTAACACGATTATTCTGGCCACTCGCACTATGATAGACTGAAGGTGTATGTGGTCTGAAGCTAATGGACCAGTTATTTGGCTGGCTTTGGAAATTCAGGCGAGAGATGATTATACATGGATCAGAATAATAGAATAAAGAAAAAAATATTGGTGTCTAGAAATATTCTGGATGGAAAAGCCAACAAGTTATGCTGATGGATTTGATATGGAGAATGAGAGAAATTCAAGGATGTCTCCAGCGTGTTTGGCCTGAGCCATGGGAAGGATAAAATAATCATCACAGCAGAGGGAAAAGTGATGAGGAGCCCATGTACATAAAGAAAGGCACGAATCACTTTGCTGTACACCTGAAACTAACACAACATTGTAAATCAACTATACTCCAATAAAGCTAAAAAAAAAAAAAATCAGTAGGGAAGCCATAGCATAGGTGTGGAATGGCCAGGAGCTGAGTTATCTGAATGGATGCATGAGGTTCATTTTGCGACATAATGGTAAAAAAGGGTGTAAGGTCAGTTGAAGTCAGACCACAGAAACCCTTGAATGCCAGCAAAGGAGTTTGCAATTTATACAGTTTAGGAGAGAAGCTAAGTAAAAGTTTTTGAGGCATTCCAGTAAAAAACGTAAAGTTTACAAAACTCTGCCCAGCAGTTTTGGAACTTTGTACTTACCTCTACAAACCCAAAAGACAGAGCTAAAAGAGATTCTATGGTAAGAGCTTCTCCTTCAGTTTTTGAAACCCTGAGTAAGGCAATGTGGTATAGTGGTAAAATACTGAGGACTATGGCTGTGGGCCAAGTTGGTATATAGTAATCAAAGATGCAGTGACTCATTTTGAGGAAAGGTGTCATACAGACTGTGATATACCAAGACATAAGTCACAGATGGCAGATGACACCTCAAAGAACATACAAACATTAATATACTAACAGTTCTGTAAGGAAACATAAGAGCAGAAAAAAGCTCTGGATGAAGGATAGGAAATTTTGGTGTAGTCCAAGTTTCACTGTGGCCCGCTATAATATTTAGATAAGGCATATGGTCTCTCAGTGATGTAAGTATTTTATCAGTAGAACAGAGAAAATATCTTGTTACTGAGTCCAAACTCAAACTCATACTGACTGCTACACAGCAGGCCAATAAATCTAGAAACGAGTTGTTAGGGCAAGGAATAGTGACTTTATTTGGAAAGCCAGCAGACTGAGAAGATGGTGGACTAGTGTCCCAGACGAACCATCTTGCCTGAGTTAGAATTAGAATTCAGACTTCTTTTATACTAAAAGGGGAGGGCATAATGTCAATCATTTCCTGGTTCCCATCAGCCTCCGGAGGAGATTTCTTCCTTCCTGCAGTCATTCACAGGTGGACCTGGTCAGAATGTTTCCTGTGAGCTAAACACAGATATTTTAGCTTAACACTCATTTCTGGGAGGCAGGATTCCCAGAGATGGGCCATTAATTTAAGCTTATAGGCAACATCCCCTTAATGGTTAACTTGTAATATCAGTAGAACACAAAGGTTCTTCCCTATTACAAATCTCTTCTACCACTTAGAATCACATGGATTCCACAAAACAGTAAACAGCTCTTCCTTCCTCTCCATTCATGTAATGGTTAATTTCATGTGCTAATTTGAGTGAATCACAGGTGCCCAGATTAAACATTCTTTCTGGCTGTATCTTTCAGGGTATTTCCAGATGAGATTACCATCTGAATCAGTAGACACATTAAAGAAGACTGTCCTGTCCAATGTGGGTGGGCATCATCCAATCCACTGAGAGCCTAAATAGAACAGAAAAAGGAAGAAATAGAAATTCATCCTTTTTTTTTTTTTTTTTTTTTTTTTTGTGGTGGTATGCGGGCCTCTCACTGTTGTGGCCTCTCTCGTTGCGGAGCACAGGCTCCAGATGCTCAGGCTCAGCGGCCATGGCTCATGGGCCCAGCCGCTCCGCGGCATGTGGGATCTTCCCAGACTGGGGCATGAACCCGTGTCCCCTGTATTGGCAGGCGGACTCTCAACCACGGCGCCACCAGGGAAGCCCTCATCCTTCTTTTTTTTTGCTGCCTCACTGACTCACTGTTTGAACTGGGGCATCTCATCTTTCCTGCCCATGGACTGAGATATAAGTCATCTATTCACCTGGTTCTCAGGGCTTTGGACTTGGGCTGAATTATACCAATTTTTCTAGGTCTCCAGCTTAGAGAGAGCAGATCATAGGAGGTATAGATAGATATAGATATAGATACAGATATATACTGATAGATATAGTTACTATCCAGTTACTTAGGACTTAGGCATACTAAGCAGTACTGACTACTTGTATTCAGTAGAACATAAACACATGAGCACTAATTTAATATATATTCATTGGTCAAGAAATTAACTGGACCATCCCCCTCTGTAGCCTTCATGACTGCTCCTGGAGCCTGGAATATATGGAGACAAGTTGGATACTCTCTTAAAACAATTTTCTCAGATGATGGAGGTATATTTGCACTATTGACTGGAGGAATATGATGGTCACAGTCATTGAAAAGAAGACATACATGTTTAAATTGTTTTTATGAGCTATTTATATGTTTTTATAAGCTACTTATATGAGCTAAATCTATTCATTACTCACTTATTCTAACCATTCCATACTCGTCATCATTTCTGTGCATATTTTTACTATTCCACCATGCTCTATCATTCTCTGCCCAGAGAACTCCCCATCTCTATTCATACTCTTACAAAAAGCCATTCACCCAGAGAATATAGCTGTCTCCTGCTTTGGACTGCCCCATCACCAACAGAAACATTTTGTTCAATCCCTCTTTTCTAGATGGTGGTTCTGCAGTAGTAGAAGAATTTAAGTCTCAGTTCTAGCGCCATATTAATTAAGTAATTCTTATCTTAGATATCTCTTTCCCACTTGCTGATTATCCTTAACGTTCCTGTATTGGAGAACTTTATCTTCCTCTGTGTCTGTATATTCCTGGATTCCCAAGAACAGCACAATGTTAACCAAGTGTGTTCAGTGAACATATCCTGATGGAAATCACCTGAATATTCTTGAAATTTTCATTTGTCTTCTGCTAAAGCAAGGTTTCAGAGAGCCTAGATACTATGGAAACAGGTTTATATAAATACTTCTATAGAAAATGTACTCTGCCAAAGCTCTCAACTAGTTACAGAGTGAGTTTCTTTAAACTGAAATCTCTTCAAATAATTGCACTGGAAACCTGTGAAGTCAGGCCATGCTTTTTAAAAATGCTTTTTCTGTATCAGATCACATTAACCACCTACATACTGTGGGAAATGTCACTTAAGAAGAGCCTGGTTGGCACAATTTTCCTTGCTACATCACACCTCATCTTAAATTGTTAGCTTCACCACTGTTTGGGATACATGAGTCCAGGTAAGAATTTGTACTTTCTAAATGTTATTTTATTCTGGTACAGCCTAAAACATTTAGGAAGCATTTTTAACACCAGCATGATGCAGAAGAAACTTGTCTACTTTGACATTTTATGCAAATATACATATGCATATCCGGATACATCCATTGATTCATTCAATAACAAGTTTTACAAATATTTGATGGGCATGTTACTACATACCAGGCAAATTGTTAAGGGGTGAAGGTACAGTGGTGAACAAAATCTATATGGCATCTACCTTCATGGATTTACGGTATACGATATATGTTTAAATAAAAATGCAATAAAAGGCAAAAATTAATATATTCATTAAGAATTTAATCATTTGATTTCAATCCATATTCCATAAGTTTCTGCTCCAAGTGACATTCCTAGTCTTAACGGCCTCCTGAATAGTGACAATTAAAATGAAATTAACACATTGCTTTCACTGATGGCAAAATATAACATGCTGAAATTTATTTCAGAATGAATCAGAATTATTAAATAATTAGAAAGAATTTTCCTTGCCAGGAAATAAGAAAATGGGGATAATTAGAGCTACCACATGGGCTAGAATCCCTAGACAGTTGACACAGTAGGCAAAATGCCCGAGAGTCATATACAATGAGAATCTGATTGACTGTTTTCAGTGGGAGAAGTTATTTGATATTACTATACTTTCATCATCTCCCAAGCCCATGAGAATTTCTTTCAAAAGTTCAGATTTTTAAATCATAAGAGAAAGTTTTTGATTAAGAAAGAAATATGTACGTAGGAGAGGGAAAAAAAGGAAATATTTCCTAAACCACTGTTCTGTTTCCAGGAGGTTGGTTCCAAAGAATTCCCACTATTTCAGATGACCAATAGCCAAGACATGGAAACAACCTAAGTGTTCATCAACAGATGAATGGATAAAGAAGATGTGGTACATATATACAATGGAATACTACTCAGCCATTAAGAATGAAATAATACCATTTACAGCAACATGTCTGCAACTAGAGATTATCACATTAAGTGAAGTAAGTCAAAAAGAGAAAGACAAATACCATATGATATCACTTATATGTGGAATCTAAAATATGGCACAAATGAACCTATCTATGAAACAGAAACAGAATCACAGACGTAGAGAACAGACTTGTGATTACCAAGGTGGGGGAGGGGGCTGGGAGTGGGGTAGACTGGGAATTTGGGGTTAGTAGATGCAAACTATTACATATAGAATGGATAAACATCAAGGTCCTACTGTATAGCACAGGGAACTAACCATATTCAATATCCTGGGATAAACTGTAGTGGAAAGGAACATGAAAAAGAATATATATATATATATATGTGTGTGTATAATTGAGTTACTTTGCTGTACAGCAGAAATTAATACTTTGTAAATTGACTATACTTCAATAAAAAATAAATTAAAAACAAAACAAAATTTTAAAAATAAAAGAAATACGTAAGTAGGAGAGGGAAAAAACCGAAATATTTCCTAAATCGCTGTTGTGTTTCCGGGAGACAGGTTCCAATGAACTCCCACTCTCTCAGATGTAAGTAATGATGAGATATAAATAAGACAAAATAAGTAGGAAATAAAAATTAGGAAATAAAACAGCTTTTCAGCCTCCAGGTTCTAACTATGTTCTCTGTTCATAGAGCAAAATCTCTCAACTGTAGGGAGATTCTGCAGGGAGCACCTGCATGAGGAGTGAAGATCTGCTTGGATAATAGAGTTTTATCAAAACAATCAAGCTCTGCAAGTTCTTAGACCAAAGCTTCCATGAAAGTAGCAAATAGAAGCTGAAATTCAATTTCCGGGCAAGAAGGAAAGCAAGCATCTAATGTCTCTTTGGTACAGCCGTGAAAATAATCCACATGTAATCACATTAGCAGCAGATGTCAAAAGAGTTAATAAATTGGTTAGCAAATACACCAATATTTTCAGACTGAAAAGGTCAGCCAGTACTCTATTTAATTTCTATGTAAGCACATTAAACAGAATAACTGCCTGAGTTCTTTCTAGGATTCAAAACCACTCTTCAATGACCAAGTCAAATCTAGTTTTTCCACCACTCTTTCTACCCTTCTAGTCTCCTGTCAGGAGTAAAATAACATTTTCTGAAATTAAGACAAAAGCAATACTTACTTTTGCCCACATTTGCTCTTAGTCTACAGGAAACTAAACTGCCTTTAAACTTTGGTTGTGGTTTTTTTCCTCTCAATTGACATAACTTCCTACTGAAGCCCTGCAATTGTCTTCCTCCATCACAAAACTAAGTTTTAGGGTGTTTGAATCTCTTTGCAAAGTAAAAAGGTAAAAGATGGTTTGTAGACTTTTTGATGATGGCCATTCCATTCTGTCCAGTGTGAGGTGATACCTCATTGTATTGATACTTTTGATTTGTATTTCTCTAATAATTAGTGATGTTGAGCATCTTTCCATGTGCCTGTTGGCCAAATGTATGTCTTCTTTGGAGAAATATCTATTTAGGTCTTCTGCCCATTTTTTGACTGGGTTGATTTTTTTGATATTGAGCTGTATAAACTGCTTGTATATTTTGGAAATTAATCCCATGGTAGCACCATTTGCAAATATTTTCTCCCATTCTATAGGTTGTCTTTTTGTTTTGTTTATGGTTTCCTTTGCTGTGCAAAAGCTTTTAAGTTTAATTAGGTCCCTTTTGTTTAAATGCTGGAGAGGGTGTAGAGAAAAGGGGACTCTCCAACACTGTTGGTAGGAATGTATATTGGTGCAACCACTATGGAAAACAGTATTGCAGCTCCTCAAAAATCTTAAAATAAAATTACCATATGATCCAGCAATCCCATTTCCAGGCACATATCTGGAAAAGATGAAAACTCTAATTCAAAAAGATACATACAAAAAAAAATAGATACATGCACCCCAGTGTTCATAGCAGCACCATTTACAATAGCCATGACATGAAAGCAACATAAATTTCCATCAACAGATGAATGGATAAAGAAGATGTGGTGTTTATATACAATGGAATATTACTCAGCGATAAAAAAGAATGAAATAATGTTATTTGCAGCAACATGGATGGACCTAGAGATTATCGTACTAAGTGAAGAAAGTCAGACAGAGAAAGACAAATATCATATGATATCACTTATATGTGGAATCTAAAAAATGATACAAATGAACTTAATTTACAAAACAGAAATAGACTCACAGACACAGCAAACAAACTTATGGTTACGAAAGGGGAAAGGGGGAGAGGGATAAATTAGGAATTTAGGATTAACAGATACACACTACTATATATAAAATAGATAAACAATAAGGATACTCATATCCACCCGCTCTGTCCTTCCAATATAAATGTATATATTGTATAAATATACTAACACTTCTAGTTGAATCAATATTTATATCTACGGGGCTTCCCTGGTGATGCAGTGGTTGAGAATCTGCCTGCCAGTGCAGGGGACACGGGTTCGAGCCCTGGTCTGGGAGGATCCCACATGCCGGGGAGCAACTGTGCCTGTGAGCCACAGCTGCTGAGCCTGCGTGTCTGGAGCCTGTGCTCCGCAACAAGAGAGGCCGCGATAGTGAAAGGCCCGCGCACCACGATGAGGAGTGGCCCCCGCTCGCCGCAACTGGAGAAAGCCCTCGCACAGAAACGAAGACCCAACACAGACAATAAATAAATGGATAAATAAATAAATTTATAAAAAAAAATTTATATCTACATTGTGATTAAATAAGAATTGTTTATACCTGAGCTTAGTAATATACTGGGATTCTATTGCCTTTGTTTTTCTTTCTTTTTTGTTTTGGTTGGAGATAATGGCTTTTTTGTTTTTTTCATTTAACATGTTTAATCCTTTCTAACACAGCAGTAAAATCCCTCTGAATACTACTTTTCGGATCAGGTGACCTAGCATATTCATCACTTGTCTGTGTGTTTGTCTACTGTTTATTCATTTCTGCACCATACCTCCTGGAACCTCATTCTGACTGCTCCCATTTGATCTAACTGCCCTCCAATTGCTGTATACTTGTCATTCTGGAATTTCCCCCCTTGTCTGTTTTCTGTTTGTTGCTGTTGTTGTCGTGTGTGTGTGTGTGTGTGTGTGTGTGTGTGTTTAAAGGTCCAATGACTTCCTCTTGGTTTAATCCCTCATTTTGGTATGGCAAATGTTGCAAAAAGAAAAGAAAAATTGTCCTGAGAATGGGTACCTGGCACCTTGATTTCTGGAAATACTGTACACAACATATCCTAAAAATCTTTCATCTAAAAAAGACCTAGAAATATTAGATATATATGAAATAAACTTCATTTTAAACCCATAGCTGAGCTCACAATAAAATAAATTGAAATCAATCCTTAGAAACATTATATTGAAACTGTAGAACAACAAAGAGAATGAGCTCTTAAAAGCAGCCATAAAAACAGACAACAAATTACTACAAAAGAATAATGAAAATAGAAGCAGAAGATCAGCAAGAAGCAACATTTATACACCTAATATTCTCAACATATATGAAGACAAAATTGACAAGATTAACTTCCAAGTGGGAGATTTGAACATAACAATCTGAGTAATTAATAAATATATCAATTAATAATATGTTCATCTGAGTCACTATTTCTTGTTAGAAGACAGCACACAATTAGAAATTGCAAAATAAATCATTTTCAAAAGAAAAAATTTTATCACCAAATGTTACATGTAGAAACATTGCCTTCTATAAGCGTTTATGCCTATACATCACAGTAGTGTTTCAAAGTAATTTATTGTGATATTATTTTGTATTTTGCTTTGCAGCTGTGGAATAATCAGGAATAATAAGAATTACTCTTACGTTTGTCCTCTTCACATACACCAAGGACCAACAAGGTGCACGAAAACTTTCCCCTCAGGCCACAATTAAGAGAGTTACTTTTTCAGGAGGAACTAAATTGTCCTAGGCTCTGACAGTGGAATGAGGGCCTGGGGTTTAGACAGTAGGAAGTCTAGGTTGTCAGGAGATGGCAGGCAGCTTCCAAGGCTGACAGAGGTGGAGAAGAGATGGTGCTTATTTGTTTGTGTGTTTTTATGGTGGTGAGAGTCGTGTAGGGGTTAAGTTGTGGGTATCCGTACCACCCTAAAGCCTCTGATAGGTTGGGGTATAGACACTGAGGTTTATGGTACCCAAGGACCATGGCCCAGGAACTACAAGAAAGAGTCTCCTTGCTCCATTTTGGCAAAGGGGAGGATGGGCCATAGGAAACCCCAGAAGCAAGCACAGTGGACTGCAGACTGAAGCTCCTCCTCTTATTTTCTAAACACCACAGCACTTCATCCTGAATATGACTTGAGGGAGGTAAAAGGAGAGGGCGAGAGGTCCCCCAAAGAACAAATTAGTATGTGAGAGCTGGGAGTAAGATTAATTTGATTTTTGAAAGTGTTACCACATTGTTATTCACCAGAGAATTAAAGAATACGAGTCATATTTAATACATACCATGAAAAGTTTTCCTGTAAAACATTCTATTTCCAATGTTCACGTGTTTGACATTCTGCAGAGGACAACATTTGAGAACCTCCAGTTCTTATAAAAAACCTTTGGAGTAACTGAGACTGATTTTGTATTTTGCTATCTACATTTTGCTGAATCTCTGTTTTGTTATTTTGTAAAATAATGAAAATAGTGTAGTCCTTTCATTAACAAAAACATCAATAAACAACAACTATCTTGATTCTCCTCAGTATTTGAGAAGGGTCAGCATTGATAGATGCTTGGTAAATAATTAAGGAATGAGTCTATACCACTGTCATTTCCATTTCTCCTGTGATGAAACAGCCAACACAGTTCAGTTTACAGATTTTACAGACAATGTCAAATTCAGAATTAAATTGTGGATCTAATTCAAACGTCTTTTTCTTGGCACTAGACCACTATATTTCAAACTTTGGGCCATGATCCATGAGTGACTCTCAACGTCAATATAACTGGTCAGAATTGGCATTTTTAAAAGGAAAGAGAAGAGAGAAAAATGACAGAATAGCAGGGATAGCATGACCTGCACGGCATAGAGTAACATAAACTGGAAAACAAAATGAAGCAAAACAAAACAAACAAAAGAAAACCTCATGTGTCTAGCATAGTAAGGGCTAAGTACTGTTTTATAAAACTTTTGCATATATTGGGTCAATAGGTAAAAAGCTTTTTTTTCTTTTTTTTGCTGTGAGTCATTTTGGGCCATGACTCACAGCAAAAAAAAGGTTAGAAAGAATAAATTAGACCATTTGCCTTCTTTAATCACTCTTTCACATTTGCTAGAAGAAAACACCACTTCTAACCTGGCTTTTCTGATTTTGTCCCCTTTAACTTATTTTAATTTGTTTTATTTATGAAATTTTCTACACTTACCAAAAGTTAAGAAACCAATAATAGAGATACCTATGCACTAATAGACATTAACCTTGTGCTCTATCTCCTCTCTGTCCTCCCCTCCCCCTCTTCTTCTCCCCCCTTCCCCTCCCCCCTTCTTCCCCTCCACACATCTCTCTCAAGGGACATGATGTTACAGACGCAGCTAAGGCTTCACCCTGTCCTTATTATAACCTCCATTTCTCCCTAGAGGCAACCACAATTTTGAATTTGGTGTGCATTTTCCCATATATAATTATGTAATTTTACCACATATTTGTCCACCCATAATTCATTTATGCATTGTTTTATATATAGGAATCATGTGGTTACTTCTTTCCCAGTCTAAGTTTTTGAGGGGTATCTATTTGCCCTGTGAAAGACTGTTATGGTATTTTTACAAGCAGTATTACAATGAATATCTTTACACATACTCTCTATGCACACGTTCTGTGAGAATTTTCTACCTTAGGTATATAGAAATGAAACTGGTCTGCTTTAGTAAGTTATGGACACTTTCAACATTCCTAGGTTTGAAAAAGTGATTACTAATTTACGCTTGCACAAGATATAATAGCTTTTGTGTGCCCACATCTTTGACAGCATTTGAAGTTATCAGACGTACTAATTTTTACCATGTATTGGTTAACAAATTATTCATTTAATATGAATTTTGCTCATTATCAGTGATGTTGAGCATTTTTCTATGCTCAGAAATGGTTTATTGGCCATTGGTATTTCATTCTTCATATATTACTTGCTGCCCTTGAGTTTTGAGGGGAAGGGACGTTCTTTTTCTTACTGATTGGTAGAAACACTTTATATATTGTGATTACTAATTCTACCTATGCACATTACAAGCCTCTTCTCCAGTCTGTGGCACTTCTTTAAACGTCACGATATGTTTCATTACATAACAGTTTATTATTATTGTTGTTGTTAGTTTAATATAATCAAAATCATCAATCTATCACTTTATAGCTTATAAGTTATCTTTTCTTAGAAGTTCTTTCTCATTCTAATAATATTTATTGTATTCCAAAAGTTGTATAATGTTAATTTTCCACATCATCTTTAATGTATATGAAATATATTTGTGTCTCTGGTGTAATGTGAGAATTTGGTTTAATTTTCTGTTCGGATGGTCAGTGGTCTCAGCACCATATATGAATTGTCAATCTCTTCTGGCATGACTTCTAACACTATTTTTAATTCATGTACCAAGCACTCATATAAATTTGGGATCTTAAACACTCTTCTTTGTTTATTTGCTCTGTTTTTCTATGCTTGTGAAAATAGTAACTTGCTTTAATTATTTTTTTAAACAACCTAGAATCTAAGAAGCCATATCCTCTCCCCTCTCCCTTAAGGATTTCTTATCTATTTTTAGGCCTTTACTCTTATATGTGAATTTTATAGTCAGCTTTTCAGGTTTAATGAGAAACTTTTGTGAAATTTTAACTGAAACTGAAATGGATATATAGATTAATTAGTGGATAATTGCCATGTTTACAGTATTGAGGGTTTCCTTCCCAGAAAAAGGCCTAACTCTCCATTTATTTAGACTTTGTATTTCAGTTTTCATATTTTATTAGTTTTATTTCCCATAACCTTGTAGTTTTGTCACTAATATAAATGTGTGGTTTATTATTTTACATTTTGTAATTGTGATTGCTTGTGCACAGAATTACAAGAGATTTTTGTATATTGTTCTTATATTCTCTAAACTTGCTGAATTATTTTATTAATTTGTCCACAAAATCTCATGAATTTCCAATATTAACAATTATATTATTTGAAAATAATAAATTTTTCTTATTTTAAATTCTATATCTCTGATATTTATATCTTTTGCTAATATATTAGCTAATTTGTCTACTACAGTTTGAATAGAGACAATGATAGGGGAGTCCTCTCTTCTATTCCTGGTGTTAATAATTTTTATCATGGAGAAACATAAAATTTTACAATTTTTCTGCACTTACAGAGATGATTCCATGATTTTTCTCTTTTATTTAATGTGGTTAATTATACCAATATATCTTCTAATATCAATTAGTTATTACCCTTATGATTATAATATTTATTTTATATACTTTGGGATTTGGTTAATTAGTTTTCTATTACTGCATAACAAATTATCATAAACACAATGGCTTAAAACAATGTACATTTATTATCTCACAGTTTCCATTTCCAAGAAACAGTTCAGAACTAATGTTAGCTGGACCCTCTTCTCAAGGTCTTAGCAGGCAGAAATCAAGGTGTTATTCAGGGTTGTGATCTCAGCTGAAGCATGAGATCTTCTGTCAAGCTCACTGGTTGTTGGTAGAATTCATTTTTACTTTTATTATTTATTTATTTATTACCACACTGAAGCTTGTGGGATCTTATTTCCCCTACCAGGGGTTGAACCTTTGCCCCCTACAGCGGAAGTGTGAAGTCCTAACCACTGGACTGTCAGGGAATTCCCAGAATTCATTTTTAGGTGGTTATATGACTGATGTCCCATTTTTTTTCTCTGTTGACTGGGACCACTTCTAACTCTTCAAGACTTACTTACCCCAAGCCAGACTCTCTCATGTAAGAGCTCACCTGATTAGATAAGGCCCACCTGGGATGATTTGCCTTCCAATCAACTCAAAGTACATTGATTAGGGACTTCACTTACATCTGTGAAGTTCTGTTATCATTGTCACAAGTTGTTATATAAGCATGAGAGTGATATTGTATCATATACGCAGAGTCAACTCACATTCAAGGGGAGAAATTAAAAAGAGATGAGAATCGCAGGGGCCATGTTGAGATTCTGTTTACCAGTTTCCTAAAATAATTTAGGAATTTTCTTACTACGGTTGTAAGTGAAATTGGATATCATATTTTATTTTATACTAACCTTATTTTTTGGAGTATAAACTTAATCCTAATCACGGTGTTGGAAGAGTATTAACTCTTGTTTTCTTCTCTGGATATAGATTTTAATGCACTCATTAATATTTAACATTTTCAAAATACTGCTTGAGCTGCAATTAACCACTCTCCCTTCTTCCCTTCATTGGTTCGTCTTCTAGCTCTGTGTTGTATCAGATCCAAACTGATAGGAGTGATAGATATACTATTCCAAATCTCTCAGTTTCATCAGTCACTGATTCTGTCTCCAATAAGGACACACAATACATGGGTGATGTAGTGTCAAAATCATGAGATCAGAATTTGGGAGACTAGATTTTAGTT
This sequence comes from Aethalodelphis obliquidens, assembly GCF_003676395.1. Taxonomy (NCBI): domain Eukaryota; kingdom Metazoa; phylum Chordata; class Mammalia; order Artiodactyla; family Delphinidae; genus Aethalodelphis; species Aethalodelphis obliquidens. The sequence continues at coordinate 29,172,807 of NW_020837950.1, read as the reverse complement.
TCAAATTCACCATTGGCCACCATGACATTGATGTTCATTAAATCACTTTCTAATTCCTGTTGGAAGACAACTTCCAATGAACATTTTCATGTTTCTACATGCTGCAGGCTTTCTGAGCAAAAAGGGTTAGCAAACTTTGTTAAACAGTGATGGAATGACAAATATGCCTTAGAAGTTCGAGGTAGCATATTGCTCCAGAGAGAATTAGAGAATTATCATGCCCAGAGCCATTTGTTTACATGCCAAGGTAAAGGCCTTTCCCTCCCCCTCATCAGAAAGGATTTGTTTACATTCTAAAGGATCCTGTCTTTGCAGGTAAGGATTTGCCAAAGTGCCAGCCTTCGTACCTAAGTCCGGAGTCTCATAATTTTGGGGGCTCCTCTTATGTGTTGCAATCCCAGCATATGTGGAGATGAACATCTGGTCCTTACCTTGTGGAGGATAGAGACATGCAGAACAGGTGCTGAGATGCTCTGAGTACTAAATGGATAAATGGTCTATCTTTTTGACCCAGACATTCTGTGTTTGCTCTCAGAATATGAATAAGTATATAAACTTAAGAATCCTTAGACTCTTTTGAGAGTTAGAGAGCTGTTACCGTCCAGCCTAGCACACAGGGTTTTCCTGATGAAACAGATCAGATTATGTTTACAAATATAAAAGTGGTTTTACAAAGCAAGAAAAGACATGCAACTCAAAGATGGAAAGGTGGTGATGGTATTTATGTGCCAAGAGGCTAGACAATATTTAAGGGGTCAATGTCAATTACCTAAATGTATTTATTTCCATACTTTATTTGCTTCCAGAATAATGCTTATCCATTTAAATTATTGTATACCTACAGGCTTTTTTTGGTAACAGAGAGTGAGACAGAAAGAAGGAGTTCCTTACTTCCATTCAGTGTGTAGTCCTGTCATAAAGGATAAATCTAGACAGTAGGAGGGAAGGGAAGGAAGTCCCTGCAAACATCAACCAATAAAAACAAAACTAAACGAAACTAAAGTAAGTGAAATTAAGGTCAAATTTGTCATTTACTCCAGAAGCCAAAGAAGGTTTTAGAAGAGAAAGGGGTGGGTAGAGAATAACTCATAGTTTGGATATTTTTTTCTAGGAACACTTCCCTACTTTCACACGCATCCCCCAAAATACCCCTACAGTTGTAGGACTTTGATGATATTTTATTTATCTCTTCAGTTGCCTATGATGCTATTTTATTTATCTCTTCAGTGCCTATGTTCACCTATATATTATAAAATTCATGAGAGTAGGGGCTATCCCTCCTGATCACTCAATTCCTATCCCCATGACTGGCCCTTTATAACTCTCTGTAGAGAAGAAAGAAGGTATTGCAGCATTGTTCACAGCAACCAAGATATGGAAACAAGATATGAAACAAGTGCCCATCAGTGGATGAATGGATAAAGAAGATGTTATATATATATATATATATATATATATATATCCACAATGGAACACTATGCAGCCATAAAAAAAATCTTGCCATTTGTGACAACATAGATAAACTTTGAGAGCATTATGCTAAGTGAGCTGTCAGACAAATATTGTATGATAACACTCATATGTGGAACCTAAAATACTGAACTCAGAAAAACAGAGTAGAATGGTGTTTACCAGGGGCTGAGAGGCGCAGGGAACCGGGGTAATGTTGTTAGAAGATGCCATCTTGCAACTAGTAGATAAATAAGTTCTGGAGATCTAATGAACAGCACAGTGATTATAGTCAACAATACTATATTATACATTTCAAATTTGCTAAGCGAATAGATCTTAACTGTTCTCACACCAAAGATCAATGATAAGTATGTGACTTGATAGTAGTGTTAGCTAATGCTAAGGTGGTAATAATATCACAATATATAAAATGCATCATCAAATCAATATGTTGTACACCTTAAGCTTACACAATGTTACATGTCCATTATATCATAATAAAAATTAATTAATTCATTTTTTACAAAAGAAGGAAGACAGTACAGAAGGAAAAGAGATGGGGGATAAAAGAGAGAGAAAGAAAGGACAAAAGAATGTCCACTCTCAGTCAACAAGACAAAGATGCTAGGGGGAAGGAGAACCTTGAATACGGATATTGAAATCTTTCACACACAAGATCTCTTGATTTTTTGGAAGAGGGCCTTCAAACATGTTTCTCCTTTTTTCCCACTTGCTTTGTCTGTACCTCTCTCTCCTGAGATCACCAGTTATCGAAGTTCTGTCTACGAAACCCACCTTATTAAACACTGTCAGGGATGCACAATGCCTTTCTTCTTTTTCTGTCCTTCCTACAAAACTCTGTCATTTTATGATGAGTAGAAATTTGTTACTGTATTTCCCATGTTATCTTCAAAATCTTGTTTAATAATGAAAATGTGAAAAAAGTGACTAATCTGAAGGTTCGAAGACATCAGGAAAAGAACTGATAAGCATTTTGAAGTTTGAGCAATGTGTAAAACATTTCAGGTACTTTTTTCTAATGTCCTATCTAATAGTTATAGCTGAGCCAAATCAAAAGTATAATACTGAGAGAAATTAGTTTACATTTATCTTTCTCTGTTTTTTTTTCTCTTCTGAACATCTTAGCCTAAATATATAGTTTTAGTCTGACATAAAGCTTATTTTGTTACTCAAGTTATTACATGGGATTGAGCTTTGTGGTTTGGTATGCTAAACCTATGGTTGAAAACTAAACATTTCTGGAAAAAATGGATAAGAATATCTTATATTTATTGAACATAGCCAAGAAATTTATTTTTAATAACTGAACCACAGATGGGATGCCATCTGTCAGCATATGGCATTGGCTCTTAAAGCAATGTTTACATCTGGGGGATATGACGCTTTCTTTGAGAGAACAAGAGGCATTATTGGACTAAACATGAAGAGAAGTGAAATTTTTAGATTCATGAATATTGTAAGTTTGCTAAGGATAGAATCAGCGTGTTTATATGCATACAGTTTTCATACATTTGGGTGGATAAAAAGAAAGAAAATCTGTCCATTGAAATTCTGTTATGATAATAGAAAATAATTGTAATTTTAAAACCATGGGGATTTTTTTCTGTCATGACAGGCAAAACTATTGGTATGAAGTGATCAGATCCCCAAATTTGAGTTTTTTAGTATATCCAATATGATTGATAATGTTTCCAATAAAGATACAAATATAGCATTTCAATTTCTTGACATCCCAACTATCAGCTTTATTTTATTCAACAACATGTACAAAAGGTATAATTTTTGTTCCTTTATTTTCAATAACTTCAAAAATTTACTTGACATAATTTTTATCTGTTTCCTATGCATAAGTATTCTTATTTTTAATCAACTGCATTTTGAAACATAATTGAATGTATTTTTTATTATAAAGGCACTAAATTTATAGATTTTAAATTACCATGCATTTGGAAGGGAATTGTATTTTGCTTATTTGCATTTAACTCTCTGATCACCAAAAATTTGAATATTCTGATTAATATTAACCTTTTTTTTTGTTAGTCCAAAACCAATTCAAAACAGATTTCACTTTTCTTCCACCTAATACAATGAAGATTTGATATCTATGATACATAGAAAATTATATAAATTGCAAAATTCCAGTGAATAGAGATTATCAACAAATATTCAACAGTAATGATAATAATATAATAGTAATGACAACTATTGGCATATTATTTTAGACTGTTCTTTATGTAACAGATTAGAGAATTTGCAAGCATTCTCTTGAATCTTGATAATAACCCTTCCAAATTATAATTTTCCTTTAGTTACAATTGACAGAATAGGTTTAATGATGTTAAGAAACAGATCTAAGATCACAGAAGCTGTAATCAGCAGTATCTGCTTAAAGATCCGTATTCTTTCTTCTAAACAATACTGCTTCCCTGAATGAGAAAATACTATTGGTAGGTGAATATAAAATATTTATTGATTGTTGAAAGGGGTAAAATACCAACTGCACTAGTAATTACAATGCAAATTGAAATTACAATGAAGTACCAATTTCTATTGATCAAGCTGAAATTTTTTAAGTTAATTATTAGTCTTGTCAAAAATTAGAGAAACATCTACAAATATTTCAGATCTGTTTGTGCATGTATAATGTATTTTGGAAATACCAGTCAAGATCTCCAAAGTGTTCATAATTTTTGATCCTACTCCATCAGCTGAAGTTTTTATTTCAATAAGGCAATTTAAAATACCGAGGAAGTTAAATTGATAGAAGCTATCTCTGCAGCAGAATGTATCTAGGAAGACAGAGATAAGATAAATCATCTTCAGTACAAAGACGGTTGGATCTTATTATATAATGCATGCTTAACCACTTCCTTGATATGACATATTAAAAAGACGATTGTATAAATATAGCAACAAGCATGAGACATGATATTAAAGGCTTCTTAATCTGTGTTTTTTCTTTTCTTTTTTTTTTTTTTTTTTTTTGATAAATTTATTTATTTATTTTTGTCTGCATTGGATCTTTGTTGCTGCGCGGAGACTTTCTCTAGTTGCAGAGAGTGGGGGCTACTCTTCATTGCGGTGCATGGGCTTCTCATTGCRGCGCTTCCCTTGCTGTGGAACACAGGCTCTAGGTGCACAGGCTACAGTAGTTGTGGCACAGGGGTTTGGCTGCTCTGCGGCATGTGGGATCTTCCCGGACCAGGGCTCGAACCCGTGTCCCCTGCATTGGTAGGTGAATTCCTTTTTTTTTTTTTTTAATTTAATTTAATTTAATTTATTTACTTTTGGCTGCGTTGGGGCTTCGTTGCTGTGCGCGGGCTTTCTCTAGTTGTGTCGACGGGCTTCTCATTAGGTGGCTTCTCTTGTTGTGGAGCACAGGCTGTAGGCGCGCAGGCTTCAGTAGTTGTGGTGCATGGGCTCAGTAGCTGTGGCTTGCAGGCCCTAGAGCGCAGGCTCAGTAGTTGTAGCGCCCGGGCTCAGTTGCTCTGCAGCATGTGGGATCTTCCCCAGCCAGGGCTCGAACCCGTGTCCCCTGCATTGACAGACGGATTCTTAACCGCTGCACCACTAGGGAAGCCTGGCAGGTGAATTCTTAACCACTATGCCACCAGGGAAGTCCCTGTGTTCTTTCTTAGGAAACTTACTTAAATTCTGAAACTCAATTTCCCCATTTGTAAGATGGAGATAGTAATAGAAACATTCCCATAGTACTGATATGCATAAAAATTATTTAATATATTTAAGACATTAATAAATGCTCAGTAAATGGAGCTTACTATATAGAATTGATTATAGAAAAAAAATAGAAAAAGAAATTTTGCTGTGCTAATAGGCATTACAAGAATACATATGAGCAGGGAGGCAGAAAGGAAAACTTTCATTTGTTCAGTAATGATTTTATGATGAATGTTTATATTTTTTCCTTAGCTTCCTAGCAAAATCTATAATTATGATCAGTTAGATTTTTTAATTTAAAAAATGCAATTATTAAAAAGTGACTCTGGAAAGAAAATATTTGAGAAGAGAATTGTGACTGTTCAAAAGAGAAATAATGAAAAAATCATTTATTTTTTTCCAGCATATAGCTTTTGATAGGAGGATAAATTTTTCTTCGTAGAAAAACAAAACAAAATAAAAGTAGTCCTTTTCATTAATTATATGTTCAGCACAGAGCACTAGGTACCATACACTCAGTTCTTTCTTCAAAATGAAAGCCAAAAATAGATACCAATTACCTTACATCATGACTTTTTAAATCCAGAAAACTAACTTTATCTCAGAAAATATATGTAAAAAGTTATGTGGGGTGTGCATGTGGGTATGTGAGTGCACAGGCCCTTATATCGTCAAAGATTTGGGAATTAACTATACTGATACTGCCAGAGATTTGCGAATCATCAATTAATGATTCTTCTTTACCTACAAATTCACTTAACCCACACCACAGAAAAATAGCAGGTACTTTTTTAATATCAAATTTCATTAAGACCTCTGAATAATTTCTCTGAATTCAAGGACAGTAAATGTTCACTGCTCTGGGAATTGGCTACATCAGAGTCATGTAAGGACCTTAGATAAAAATAGAGACCCTCAGTTCCTTTTGCATTAGTCAGAAGAATGTATCCCAGGAATGTTTATTTCTAGCATAGGTTCAAGGTGATTGTGATGTGTGGGACACTCATTGGTCAGATCACTTTTCTGACTTCATAAGGTTATTTACCTGTTTCCATTGGGGTTCTGATGCAAAAAACAGAATCTATTCTAACTAGTTTGAACAGAGATTTATTACCAGGTGTTGAATGACTTTCTCAATTCTTGGGAAGCAGAATCAAACAGATAGGAGGAACAAGTCTCAAAGTGACAACAAATCTAGAGCAACATCTGGAGACATTTCTGCCTCTCCTAACATCAGTGGCTGTAAGAGAAGAAAGCTGCTAAATCAGGACAGTGTTGTGATAACTTCCAGCTCTGGAACCACGCCACCTCCACACTAAACACACAAGCAGGATTGATGACCGCCACCCACTTCTCTCTCCATGTCACCTCAGTTCTGTATTCAAATCTTATGCAGCTGGATTGGATTCATGGATATATAAAAACTTAGTGAATGTGAGTCTGGGGAAATTTTAGTTTTCTAGTCTCTTCAGACCAAGAAGAAATACTTGAAGGAAGTTAGAAAAAATAATGAAGTGGCCAAATTATTATAACTGCTACAATCCCCAGATTCTCTAGTCAAATACATATTTAATTGGTTTAAAACAAGATTATTCAGAAAAGGATTAAATTTCATACCAGGAAGCAGTATCATTTTCTCTCTCTTTTCTTTTTCCTGATTGATACCACTTTTCCCATGAGAAATAATTTCTCATTCCTCTGAATCAGATCATTTAATCTGAAACTTCCTATCAACATGTGTCACTTTCTACCATGTTCTATGGATATCAATTATTTTCCTTACTGTTCCAAAAAAACCCTTTCAGTCCTGATTTATTGTATATTTCCCAAATTTACTGTAGTTCTTTGCAGGAGAAGGTGCTTGTTCTGAAATATCAATTTCTCCAAAAATGCATGCAATTTTAATATTCTTATTATTTATGCTGCTATGACTTTGAATAAATAAATGAATTAACAAATTTATGCTTCAACTTTGACTATTCTCAATTGTTGCAAGCCTTTACAACGTTATATTTTAATATATCTTTGTTATATAGATTTATATTTTAATATGATTTAGAAGTATTCAGATTTGATATGAGGTTTATGTGTGTCAGTTCACTACCAAACTTTACATAACATTGGATGCAAAACACAGTAAAGGTCAATTTTGCAGTAGAAATATATTATTACTCTTCCCAAAATACATATTTCTTTGTTCCAAAAATAGCAGGTCTTCACTTTCCTCACTTTCCCTTTGACTCAGTTTATATTCCATGGACCATTATTATAACTATTGATGTGCATGTACCTACATTTCTCCACTAATTTCTACATTCTTAGTACCAAAAAACCCCACTTCTGGGTAAATCCATCTTTCTACCCATTCTGCACCTGCCTTTTCCTAGCTGAAAGTGCCTAGAGGAAGACACACAACCGTGCAATGATTTATTTATGAACCAACAGGGCTCTTACAGACACCCAACAATACTGTTAAGAATTTCTGAGGCCAGTTTTTCTCCCATCATCCCAGTTGACAATTTCATACCTTTTCCTCTCCCCTACAACCTCCAGACTATGTTGTCCCATCCTCATTATCATTTAATATCTGTGTTTCCTACATCAGTACAAATACTGAAGTAATAACAATAAAACTTTCAGGTTCCCAACTACACACCCACCCACTCCCCTACATCTGTGCCCATATATCCTGCCTTGTCTTTTGTGCAATTTTATTACAAGGAAATCCATATTTTGGTTATGGTTTTTTTTTTTGCGGTACGCGGGCCTCTCACTGTTGTGGCCTCTCTCGTTGCGGAGCACAGGCTCCGGACGCGCAGGCCCAGCGGCCATGGCTCACGGGCCCAGCCGCTCCGCGGCATGTGGGATCTTCCCGGAACGGGGCACGAACCTGTGTCCCCTGCATCGGCAGGCGGACTCTCAACCACTGAGCCACCAGGGAAACCTGAAACTATCCATATTTTTATCTAAAGCCAAATACTTGGATCTGTCTCATTGCCTGCTTCCTTCACAAGAGTAACATTCCATCGGTTATTCCCCTCTCTGTGGAATCATGAAATTTTCCATGATTATTCGATTACTTCTATAAGCAGAAAACATATTATTTTGACCATCTAAAAAAAAGACCCCCTCATGATGCCTCTTCTCTTTCCAACTACCAGAAATATCTGCTCCTCTTTACCAAAAACAAACACCTTAAAAATGTAGTCTGTATGCATTATCTGAATCCCCCCTTCCCATTGCTCCCTTAAATCCCTGCAAATGAGCTTTTATTTCCACCATTCTACGGAATCATTCATTCATTCATTGATTCTACTAATGTATCATTTCTTCTTCATTACCAATGATCTACATACATCACTAAATCCGGGGGTCAGCTCTCCATCCTTATCTCACTGGACCTATCAGAAATATTTGGCCCTCCCAAACCACTCCCACCCTCTGAACAGGTTTTCTTTGTTTTAGAATCTTAAACACCACATTTTCTTGTTTCTCCTCCTACCCTGCAAGCTAATCCTACGTTAATATCCTCTGTCAGTTCATTCTCATCAGCTTGCCTTCTTACTGATAGAGTTTCCGGGTCTCAGTTCTCAATCCTCTTCTCTTTCCTATCTATATTCCCCGACTAAGGGGTCTTATCCAGTCTCCTGGCTTAACTGACATTTCTATGCAGACATCATATAGATGTCAGCTTTTAACTCTACCCAGTTCTTTGCCTTGTAGTCTGGACTAATATGTCTAACAACCCACTTGATATCTCTAGTAGAATCGCTAGTAGCATTTCAAAATTATCATTTCTAAAATGGGGTCCCTGATCTCTTCCCCAAAGCCTGCTTTTCCTACACCATTACCCATCTCAGTAAAAAGCAATCCCATTTATTTTTCTGGTTGGTCAGGGAAAGAACCTTGGAGTCACCCATAACTCATCTTTTTTACTCACACACCTCGTATCTGTCAGCAAGTCCTTGTGAACTCAGCTTTCAGAATATATCCCATGTCAGGCCACTTCTCCACACCTCTACCAATAACACTCTAGACAAAATTGTTATTTGTCAGCATGATCTCTCGCCTGGATTCTGTTAGTAGTCTCTAAATTGATCTATCTACTCCTTTACCCATCCAGAGTCTATGATTTACACAACTGCAAGAATTATTGCTTTAAGACACAAATCAGAGCATGTCATTCCTTTCCCCAAAACCTTCCACTGGCTCACTGAGATAAAAACCAACATCTTAATTTCAACCCTATTTGTCTTTTGCCACCAAATCTGTATCATCTCCTACCTCTCTGTTTATTGTTCACTCTTCTCCAGGCTCACAGGCCTCTGTTCTTTTTTCAAACCCAGCAAACATGCTTCTAGGTTATGGCCTTGATCGTTTTTTCTGTCTGGACTGCCCCTCTTCACTCAGATAGTTGTATAAATGGATCCTCACTTCAGGTCTCTTAATGAGAGTATCCATTCTTGGCCACTCTAGTAAACAGCAAATCCTCTGCCCAACACCACTGTACTCTATCTCTTACCCAGCTCTATTCTTCTCTATAATATTTATGTCTATCTGGTATATAGTCTATTTACTTATGTATGTGCTTATTCATTTATCACTATCTTTCCCCACAAGAATATAAGACTCAAGAGATCAGAGATTCGGTTTCAGTCCCTTCTATCTCTCTAGCACCTAGAATAGATCCTGATCATAACAGGTGCTCAATAAATACTTATGGAATGGATGGATGAACATTCTGGCAATTTTCATTTGGAATCAGTGCCTCGGATTTTTAGTCCTTGTAGGCTGAATGGGCACCTGGGAAGTAACTGGGCCAGTTTGTGGCCCTAGCCATAGTTATTAGTTAAGCAGCAGATGTGTGACCAGAGCTAATTCAGTAAGAATAATCTGACATTTGTGATGACTACTATAGAACAGGGCCTTTCTTTTCTCCTGGACTTGTAAATGAAAGTATGTAGACTTCAGCTGCTGCTGCCAGAGTCCACCTCCAGAAGCCCGAAAGAGAAGTTAACATACAGACAAGAAATGAGTAAAACCAAGGACTGGAGATAAATTCAGGCCTGATGACATTGTTTGAGCCTTAAATCCAACTGTGTTTAAAGCACTGAACTCTTGGACTTTTCAGATACCAAACCACAGAAATTCATTTTTCAAAGCCCAGTTCAGGGTGGGTTTTCCATCACTTTCAATAAGAAAATCATAACAGATGTCCCAAATTAGGTCAGGTAGTCTTTACATGTGCTTCCGTGATAACCCATGATTTCTGTTTTCACAGCATTTTAAAAACTTAGATGTATTTTCCTCTTTACTTGTCAGTCTTATTCATCTAGACTATACAAATCTTAAAAGAAAACATTATAAATTATTCACTTTTTATGTCCTGTGCTTTATCCAGTATCTGATTCATGGTAGATGGTCAATAAAAATTTGCTAAATGAATGTCAATACTATCTATCTGCTCCTGGATAGTAAGAATTTAAAAAATTTTTATCAGGTCTTTACAGTAAACATGCTTGTTAAAACCAATATCATGGAAACTGGTCAATTGTTATATTCCGTTTCATTTTCCCCCAGCCATGCATACACCTCATTTCAGTTTTCTCCATGGGATAGTGGAAGGACAGAAAGATCATGGTCTCTGAAGTCACATGTGAAAACTATGAATCACCACTCTACCAGAAGGCAAATAATAAATGGGCTATTTTGCTTATTTTTGGATTTTTCACCATAAGAAAGATACACGCATACCAGACTGTATTCAAAAACAAGCAATAAGTATGGTAGTTCACTATAATCATGTTATATAAGGAAAATATATTCATGTGTTCATTAATTCAATAAACTGTTGTTTAATGAGCTCCTTCTATGGAAAAACACTCTATGAGGCAATGTTATGGGCTGAATTGTGTTCCCGAAAATTCATATGCTGAAGCCCTGACCTCCAATATCTCAGAATGCAACTGAATTTGGAGATGAATTCTTTAAAGAGGTGATTAATTTAAAATAAGGACTTTAGGGTGGGCCCTAATTCAATATGACTGGTGTCCTTATAAGAAGAGGAAATTTGGACACAGAGTGAGAGACTAGGGATGTGCGTGCTTGGGGGAAAGACCATGTGAGGACACAAAGAAGGTAGTCATTGCAAGCCAAGGAAAGATGCCTCGGAAAAAACAAAACTGTCAACATCTTGGACTTTTAGCTCCAGAACTGTGAGAAATAAATATCTGTTGTTTAAGCCATCTAGTCTCCGGTATTTTTTTTTTTTTATGTAAGCCCAAGCAAAATATGGAAGCACTGTGTATAAAGCTCAGACTTCACCCTTTGAAGCTTAAAATCTAATTATCAAGAAATATAAATACATGAACAATTATACAACTATATAATTACAAACCCAGGAGGAGCTAAGAGGGGAAAAATCCAGGAAACTATGAAGACACATAGTAAAGGAACCTGACTGGTCTGGGGAATTAGCACTGAGAAAGCAACATTGTTATTGAAAGTTTTGAAATGACTAAAAGCTAACTAGATGAATTGGGAGTCATGAGAGTTGAAGGAACAACTTGTAGAAAGATAATATTGTAGGATGCAGCCAGATTCACTGGAGGAATTAAATAAAGGCTTATGTGGCTCTTGAGAATATATGAAAAATAGGGGGCAGGGAAAAGCTATGCTAGACTTTGTGGGTCATATTAACAGCATCCTAAGAGTACCAAGAAGCCTTGAAAAATACAGTCTGATGAAAGAATAATGGGTCTAGTTCTAGAGGTAAAGCTAGAAGCAGATACTTTTATCTTCCAAATGAATTAACTTGTATACATGACAGACTCACCACTTATGCTGTATTGTTTCAGGTACATTTGGCTACAAGAAATAGAGACCAAGAAATTTATTATGTTACTCATAACAGAAACCCAGAGGTAGAGTGAGCTATAAAACTGACCAATTCAGTGGCTCAAAAATTTATCAGGGTGAAAGGTTCATTCTATCATTTTGTTCTGCTACCCTCAGTGTTAGTTTCATAATTAAGCTGGCCAAAAAATGGCTGCTGACCTCACATTCAGTCAAGACCCCATACACCTGTTCTTCTAGCTTTCTTAAAAATGATAAAAAATAATTCTCAGAAGCCTCCCAGCAAACTTCTCCTTACATAGCAAAGACCAGAGTTGAGTTACATGGGCATTCTTTACCCAATCAAAGAGTGAAGTAGAATGATCATAACTGGCTCAGGCAAATCACTGAGGGTAGAATGGGTGATTGGTCTCTTTCACAATGACTACTACTTATGGGCAAAGTAAAAGTAACCCTTAAGACTACCTTCCATCTACAATAGACACAGTGCAAAGTAAATGGAAGGACTTATTAAAAGGAGAAAGTTAAGAGTTAAAATTCCTCCCTACCCTAGACAGGCTTCCACATACAACAATAATAGAAGGAGTAGGGGCTGATTCATCCCTACCATTTGGAGATCACAATGAAAGTGAGTCTTTCCTGTCTCATTTAATTGCATATGAATCACAGTGAGTCTCAGTTAGTAATGGAACCCACTGAGTCTTCATCCTATTGCTTCAAGATGTTTTAGAAAAAAGACTTCAGACCCTTTCTTTATGGGGTTATAGAGTACAGACTAATTCAGGAAATTGAGTGTTGCCAAGCCTTCATGTACCTGGCTAACTAGGCATAAGTAACACATGAGTACACAGATTAAAAATCAAATATATACTTGCATTTTGGACATAACATTGGAATCAACTATTATGGACTGAATTGTGCCCCCCCACCAAATTCATATGTTGAAGCCCCCAAACCCAATGTGACTGTATTTAGATATAGGGTCTTTATGGAGGTACTTAAGTAAATGAGGTCGGAAGGGTGGGAGTCTAATTCAATAGGACTGGTGCCCTTATAAGAAGAGAAAGAGACACCAGAAACTGCCCTTGCTCAGGGCTCACAGAGAAGAAAGGTCATGTGAGGACATAGCAAGAAGGGAGCCATCTATAAGCCAGGAAGGGAGCCTTTACTAGAAATCGAATTTGCCAGCATTTTGACCACGAACTTCTAGCCTCCAGGACTGTGAGAAAATAAATTTGTTGTTTAAGCCATGCAGGCTGTGCTATTTTCATAGCAGCTCAAGTTGACTAATTCACTAATCTTCAAACAATTGAAGAATAATCAAGTTCATTTGTCAGCTTTAAATCTAATGTCTACAGACTTCAGTTATTTGAGTAGATAAACTGATAACTAAAGAAAGCTCATTATAAAACAGCATTTAGGGCTTCCCTGGTGGCACAGTGGTTAAGAATCTGCCTGCCAATGCAGGGGACACAGGTTCGAGCTCTGGTCTGAGAAGATCCCACATGTCGCGGAGCAACTAAGCCTGTGTGCCACAGCTACTGAGCCTGCGCTCTAGAGCTCACGAGCCACAACTACTGAGCCCACGTACCACAACTACTGAAGCCCACATGCCTAGAGCCTGTGCTCTGCAACAAGAGAAGCCACTGCAATGAGAAGCCCGCACACCACAATGAAGAGTAGCCCACACCTGCCACAACTAGAGAAAGCCCATGTGCAGCAACAAAGACCCAACATAGCCAAAAATAAATAAATAAATTTTAAAAATATATAAAAATAAAACAGCATTTGCCTGAAGGATTTCAGGGAGAGAATATCTCATGATTCCTCTATCAAAATAAAGCATTTTACTCACTAGGGAAACATAAACAGGTTTATGTTATTTTTCAAAAGATAGCATTGGTTTTATTGTTGTAATTGTGTCATGTTGTGGAAGAAAGGGAAAGAGTGGATGAGATAAAACACATTAGTGGGTTATTAGAGAAATCCAAGAAGTAAGCAATTGTGGAGAGTTTCACTTTTGATTAAGATAGAGTAGGATAAGGAAGACCATAGCACTTGTGTTAACAAGAAAGAAAAAAACCGAATAAAATATAAAACATAATTTTTTATAATGCTATTGAAGAGCAGTTGATTCAAAGTCCATAATAAGATAATATCAAAGAAGGATGAAGTCTTCATAGGTAGACAAAGAAGTACAGATGCTTCAGTACCTAGAGACAAGTGTCTGGTATGAGTGCAAATGTGCAGAGGAGAGGCATGCCTTAGATGGAACGGTTTACAAAGAGAAATCAGGTGAATTTTAAATGACAGCATGGGTGGCAAGATAGATTGTTATCTGAAAAAGCCCCAAATGCAAAAATAAATATTTTATCTTGACAATCCCCTCCCCTAGAAATTTTGATGAGGGAAGGGCAGGAAAAGTGGCAGAACTGGCAATGGATGAAAAACAGTGTTTGCATAGTCTCACCATGCTCAGATCCCAGGGCTTGCTCAAGTATAACACAAAAGTAAACCGAACTCAACTAAGGCTAGAACACAAACCACTCCCAGAACAAATCCTGAAAAGATCAAAGGATAACCCTTCTGAGGCTGCTGCCCTGAAAGTTGGGAGTTAGGCTAAAGGGCAAAGTACAGTCTCCACAGTCCCATTTGAAACCAGTGGTGAAGACAATCTAATGGGAGTGGAGGGAGGCATGAATACTCAGAGCACAGAGGATTTGCAGAGCAGTGGAAATATTCTGTATGGTACTGTAATGATGGATACAAATCATTATACATTTGGTCCAACCCCATAGACTGTACATCAGCAAGAGTGAACCCTAATGTAAACTATGGACCTTAAGTATGTAAACTATGGACTTTGGGTGATTATAATGTGTCAGTGTTGTTTCATCAGTTGTAACATATGTACCACTCTGGTGGGAGATGTTAATAATAAAGGAGTTTATGCATGTGTAGAGGTAAGCGATATATGGGAAATCTCTGTATCTTCCTCTCAATTTTGCTGTGAACCTCAAATTGCTCTTAAAAAATTATTTTTAAAAAATTCAGTTCAGGCCTTGTTGGAATCAGAGAGCAGTCCCTCACCATAGGTGTGCAATAAAAGAAAGGAATTGCACACTTTGAAAGTTGGAGATAAAGATATAACAATTTAAAATCCATTATTCTTTTAGACATGTCATGTTGCCATGTGAAGAGATATGAAGAAGTAGGAAAATGTGGCCTACAATCAGGAGCAAAATTAATCAACAGAAACAAAATCGCAGATAGTTCAGATGGCATAATTCGTTATCAAGGACTTTAAGACAACTATTATAAAAGTGTTAAATCATGCATAGTGTAAGATGGAACAAATGGCTGAATATATGAGTGTTTCTAGGAGGATATCAAATATATAACAGAGAATCAAGCTGACATTTTTGTACTGAAAAGTACAAAATAAGAAATAGAAATTTATTAGAGTGTTTTAACATCAGATAGAAAAAAAGCAGAAGGAACCACTGGTGAACACAAAGATATGTCAGTAGTAATTATCCAAATGAAAGTACACAAGGAATATAAGATTGGGAAAAAACTAATCAAGGGATAAGTGTTCGATGGCAAAATATTAAATTAGTAAACATGTAATTTGAGTCCTAGTATGAGAGGATATAAAGAATTAGGCAGAAAAATACTTAAAGAAACAATAGCAAAGCACTTTTAAAATTTAATTTAAAAAATCTCAATTTACAGGCCCAAAAAACACAGGAAACACCAAGGAAAATAAGAACAAAGAAATTCACACCTAGGCACAGCATAGTCAAACTTTTGAAAACAAATATAAAGAAAAAATTCTAAAAGCAGTCACCAAATAAATAAGACCAAATGAGTATAAGGGAAGGGGAACCAGATGTCAATGAAAAACTATCTTTTAAAGTGTTGAAAAAAAAGAAATGTCAGCTTAGAATTCTATGCCCAGTGAAAATATACTTCAATACAAACACATAATGAGGAAATATTTAGATAAAAATATGTTGAAAATTCATTTCCAATATATCAACACTACAGTTAATGGTAAAGAGAGGTTTTCAGGCCGAAGTAGATGATAACAGTCACTAATACCTAGAGTAAAGAATAAAAATAACCAATGATGATTAATATGTTGGGAAACGTAAATAAAATACATTTTTCTTTTCTTTTAGTAAAATCTTAAAGAAAAAAATGATTTTTAAAGTACCATTTTAAAAGTAAACCATTTTTATGGTTAATAACATATAGAAGTAAAATAAATAACAGCACAGTACAAAGAATGATGGGTAAATGGAATTATACTGCAGTAAGTTCTTATATTATCTATCAATTGTCATTATGTTAATTCAAAATAAATAGTGTTAGGTCAATAATGTATTTATGAATGCTACAGCTATTATCAAATAAAATACTTATTTTATACAAATATATAAAAGTTATACATATAAATATATAAAATAATATGGCTAAAAACAAATAAAGGAAATAAAATGGAAGCTGAAAGAATGCCAAGAAGGCTATAATGTTGGATACACAACAAAATGCATTTGTGAAAACCCACAAAATTTTGCAGCACAGAAAGTGTATAAAAATTTAAGAAAACATCATCTATAAGATTGGGGGACACCAGGATAGAATGTAGAATGTCACTGAAGAGGGTGGGGGAGGGGGGAAGGTGCTGACCTAAATATCTTTGGAAATAAGTGAAATCTATAAGACTAAAGGCAAAAGGAACTATACATTTAGCATTGTACTCTAGTTGATAAGGGCATTTCCCAAGGGGTATGAATTAAGGATTCTGATACTGCTATGCATGTATATTGGAACTGAACAACTAAGTGAACTGACAGCAGATGGTGAGAGCCACTCTTTTCACTATTGGAGTGAGAGCACACAGGTAAGCAAGGAAAAGAGGCTAGAATGCTCCATATGTAATAAATTAGAGACATGAGTAAAAATTCATGTTTAACTTACTACAGATGTAGATTGTTCCATATATGAAAATTTATAGGTGTACACATGGGTTAGTATACACACTTATATTCCATTGCTCTGTCATTTTAGAGGGCCTAGAAGCATCAACACCCTAGTAGTATCATTCTATTATCATTCTTTGAAAACAGGAACCGAGATTCCTTGGAGAAATGGCTTTTTGTAACACTGGATCAGGGACTCTGCCAAAGGATCCTGGAGCATCTTGAAGTGTCGGGAAGTAAGGAAGTGCGCTCCTCCCCCTCCAAACACACACACACACACACACACACACACACACACACACACACAGTGATTAAGGGGTATATCAAAAAAGCAGAGGAGCCAACCAAAAGAGCTCCCAGGGGCCAAAGCTGAAAAAATTTAAGCAATATAATAAAGTAGTATTGGATTATTACCTAAAGTATAAAATAAATGTCTATGAACTTATACTAATATAAATCCATGATTGAATAAATTAGTAAATGGGAGAGAGTAGGCAAAACTTCTGTTTAGAATTCCAAATAATTTATGTAGATACTGCCCCCTCAAGGAGGTGAAGCTTGACTCCCCACTTCTTAAGTGAGTACTGCATAGAGAGACCTCCTTCCGAAGAATACAGTATGGGAAGGGGTAAATGAAACACTAACTTTACACGGAGAAAGCTGACAAACGCTACCTCAGCCAGGTGATCAAGATTAACATCAACAGTGATGTCATGTTGATAGAATGTACTCAATTATGACATGATGAAAATAGCACTTTACCTCTCTGGTATTCCTCCCAAAACCCATAGCCCCAGTGAAATCATGAGAAAAATATCGAATTCCAATTGAGGATCATTCTACAAAATTACCAATATTCCTACAAATGGCCTCGGTTCGCAAAAACAAGGAAGTCTAAGAAAATGTCATCACCAAGGGGAAACAAAGGAGACATGACTATTAAATACAATCTGGTTTCCTGGATGGAATCCTGGACCAGAAAACAGACATTAGGTAAAAATTAAGTAACTCTGATAAGAGTATGGGCTTGGACTTCCCTGGTGGCGCAGTGGTTGAGAGTCCACCTGCTGATGCAGGGGACACGGGTTCATGCCCCAGTCCGGGAAGATCCCACATGCCGCAGAGCGGCTGGGCCCATGAGCCATGGCCGCTGAGCCTGCGCATCCAGAGCCTGTGCTCTGCAACGGGAGAGGCCACAACAGTGAGAGGCCCACGTACTGCAAAAAAACCCCAAAAAAACAAAAGGAGTATGGGCTTTAGTTAACAATGATGTATCAATATTGATTTATTAATTCTAACAAATGTACAATACTAATCCAAGATATTAATAATAGGGAAGAATAAGTTGAGGTATATGATATCTTGATAACTTTTCTGTAAATGTAAAACTGTTC
The DNA here is from genome assembly GCF_003676395.1 of Aethalodelphis obliquidens. NCBI lineage: Eukaryota > Metazoa > Chordata > Mammalia > Artiodactyla > Delphinidae > Aethalodelphis > Aethalodelphis obliquidens. Next base: position 29,154,419 of record NW_020837950.1, on the reverse strand, counting down.
TAAAATGAAAAGTTTATCTAAATTGTTTTTGTTTTTAAAGCAATCCAGTGAAGACAGGCAAGAAAGAAAGAAGGAAGGAAGAATGGAAGGAAGGAAGGACGGACAAATGGGTCAAATAGAAAATAAATAGCAATGGGAACTTCCCTGGCAGACCAGTGGTTAAGACCCAGTGGCACTTCCACTGCAGGGGGTGCAGGTTCTATCCCTGGTGAGGGAACTGAGATCTCTCAGGACATGTGACATGGCCAATAAATAAATAAATGTGTTTTTAAAAAATAGATAAGAAATAACAATACTGTCATATTAAACCTAATCATACAAAATGTACATCCATTAAAACAGGCAAAACACATTAATTAAAACACAGAGATGGAATTTTTACACAACAATATGAAAAAGAACAAGCAAAGTGAGAAGGTAGCATATATACAATACCAAATGTAAAATAGCTAGTGGGACGCAGCTGCATCACAGGGGGGGAGATCAGCTCAGTGCTTTTTGGCCACCTAAAGGGGTGGGATAGGGAGGGTGGGAGGGAGATACAAGAGAGAGTGTATATGGGGATATATGTATACATATAGCTGATTCACTTTGTTATACAGCAGAAACTAACACAATATTGTAAAGCAATTTTACTCCAATAAATATGTTAATAAATAAATAAACATAAAGTAAACTACATCCATTTACATAATAATTATCTTTAAAGTAGTGACGAAGAGAGAACCTCACGTTCAGCCTGTGAAAAAAGACACATTACTTAGGGAAGAACAAAAATAAGAAAGACAAGACTTCTCACCAGAAAAAAAAGTGCAAGCTAGATGATGGAGCAAAACTTTTGAAATACTGAAAAAATATTTTTTAACTTCGAAGTTTATGCCTAGAAAAAATATCTCTCAACAACTAAAGCAAATAAACATTTTCTCAGACATACAAAAGCTGAAAGAATTCATAACCAGTAGACTTGCAAGATATGAAATGTGAAAGAAAGTCCTTCAGGCAAAAAAAAAAAAAATTGTATCAGATTGATATATGGATTTATACAAAGGACCAGAGAGACCCAGAAATGGTAACTATGTGGTGGTATGTAAAAGAGGTATTCTTAAATATGATTTAAAGAAATTTTAAAGATATTTGACTGTTTACAGCAGCGTGAATATTAAGGCATTTTGGGGGTTATACCCCATTCAGAAGTAAAAATGACAATAACACAAAAGCCAGGAGAAGATAACTGGAAGTACACTGGTGTAAGAGGCTTATGCTTTATGTGAAATGTATAATATCACTTGGAGGTAAACTAGAAATTATAATGAGGACTTCCCTGGTGGTCCAGTGGTTAAGACTCTGCTCTTCCACTACAGGGACCATGGGTTCAATCCCTGGTTGGGGAAGTTCTGCCTGCCATGCAGTGTGGGCAAAAAAAAAATTATAATGGACTCTATAACCTAAAGATGAATACCAAAAACTGTAGCACAAACACTGAAGAAACAAAAATTTATATCTAATAAAGCCAAAAATAAGATAAAATCGAATTATACAAAACATGTTATTAATACAAAAGAAGAGAGAAAAGAGGTGACATAAAAATCAAATACAACAAAAGGAAAACAAATGGAAAGATGATAAATTTATGCCCCAAAGTACATTGAAATGTAAATGGTCTAAACCTCCCAATTAAAAGGCAAAATATTTCAGAACAAATACAAAAGTAAGACCCTATTATTTGCTATATATTATGCACAAGAAACCTACATTGTATGTAAAGAAACTTATAGGTAAGAGTAAAAGGATGTGTCAACAAATTAGATAAATGAGACGAAATGTAAAATTCCTAGAAAGACACTAGCAAAACTGACTCAAGAAGAAATAATCTGAATAGGCCTAGAGCAAGCATGGAATTCGTAATTTCAAAATATTCAACAAAGAAAAATCCCAGGATTTGATAGCTTCACTGGTGAATTCTATATAATATTTAAAGTAGAATTAACACAAATCCATCACAAGCTCATCCAAAAAAATAGAAGAAGGAATACTTCTCAATTTATTGTATGCTGGCAGTATACCCTAATACCAAAACGAGACAATGACATCCTAAGAAAAGAAAACTAGAAACCAATTCCCTTATGAACATAGACATAAAATCCTCAAAAAAAAAAGCAAATTAAATCTGGCAACATATAAAAAAGATTATGTGCCATGAGCAAGTAGTATGTATACCAGGAATGCAAGAATAAAAAATCAAACTAATACACCTCATTCATAAAGAATAAAAACCATATGATTATCTCAATAAATGCAGAAGAACAAACTTGATAAGACTTTTTTACGATAAAAATAATCAACAAACCAGTTATAAAAGGAAGCTCCCTGACCTAATAAAAAGTTGAGGTACAAAAACCCCACAGCTAACAGCATAATTAACATGAAAGAACTGAATGCTTTTTCCTTAAGATCAGAAGAAAGATAAGGAAGACCACTCTTGCCACTTCCATTCAACAATATATTGACGATTCGAGCCAAGACAATTAAACAAAATAAAAATTAAACTTAAAAATTAAAGGCAGCCATATTGGAAAGGAAGAAGTAAAACTATCTCTACCTGAAGATGACAAGTACTTATATATAGAAAATCTTAAGGAATCCATAAAAATGCTCGAACTAAAACTACATAAATACAGCCAGATTACAGAATACAAGATCAGTATATCAAAATTAATTGTTTCTAGCAATGAACTATGCCAAAATGAAATTAAGAAAACAATTTCATTTGCAGTAGAATCAACAGTAATAAAAAGGAATAAATTTAACAAAAATATAATACTTGTACCTTGAAAACTAAAAAACAATTATTGAAAGAAATTAAAGAGGAACCAAATAAATGAGAAGACAGCCCATAATCAGAGATCAGAAGACTTAATTTTAAGATAGCAATACTCCGAAAACTGATCTACAGATTCAAAGCAATTCTTGTCAAAACCCCATCTGGCTACTTTGCAGAAAATGACAAGCTGATCCTGAAATGTATATAGAAATTCAAGGGGCCCAGAATAGCCAAAATAATCTTGGAAAAGAAGAACAAAGTTGGAGGACTTACACATTCTGATTTCAAATATTACTGCAAGGCTACAGTAATCAAGACATTGTGGTGTTAGAATAAAGATAAACATACAGATAAATGAAACACAATTGAAAGCTCAGAAATAAACTCTTAGGTTTATGGTCAATTGATTTTCCACAGTGGGGCTGAAATAGTTCAAAGGGGAAAGAATAGTCTTTTCAAAATGTGCTCTAGAAGAAAGCAATAGAAGAATGTTACCACTGTAAATCCATAGCCAGAAACATAAAGAGCCAAAGGAATAAATAATCCAACTTTAACTCTCCGTTCACCTTCTTATACCAATGGTACATTATGATGCCTCAAACCTAACCAGGACAACTATCCAAGGATCAAGGAACACAGTCAATGCATACCATAAAGAACAGCCTCCTTTGGACATACAGAGTAAGAAGTAGGTAGGGTATAGGTAGATTGAAAAAACAAATAGTGAAAATTGAGATTAGATTAGACCAACCCCCTGAAAATTCAGATAATCTCCCCACCTCAAAGTCCACAACTTTAGTCACATCTATCATGTCCTTTATGCCATGTAAGGTAAAAAATTCACAGATTCTGGGATTAAAGCATAGGTATCTTTGCAGGGTCATTATTTTTCCTACCACTCTTTACTAAATCATTCTTTTACTATGATCTAATTTAAATAATAATTGTGCCACACAAGAAAAACTGTACACAAATGTTCATGGAGGCATTATTCATACTAGACAAAAAGTAGAAATAACCTAAATGTCCACCAACATTGAATATATGTTGAATATGAATAAATTGAATATGAATAAATAAAATGTAAATCCATACAATGTGATATTATTAGGCAATCAGAAGGAATGAAGTACTGATACATGCTAAGGTGAACTTTGAAAGCATTATGCTAAGCAAAAGAAGCCAGTCAGTCATGAAAGGCCACATGTTATGATTCGATTCTATGAAATATCCAGAATAGGTAAATCTATAGAGACAGAAAGGAAAATGTCCTGCCTAGGACTCTGGGGTGGGGACCGGGGGAGAATGGGGAGTGACTATTGATGGGTATAGTTTCTTTCTAGGATGATGAAAATATTCTAAAATAAGTGAATTCTATCCCAACAAAGTTGTTTAAAAAAGTATGAATGACAAGACTAAATTATTATACAGTGTTAATGGTCAAGATAACAGATCTCCCTTAGGAGAGAAAGGAGGGAATGGTTGGAAGAGACTCAAGGGGAACCGGTGTATTAACAATGTCCTAGTTCTTCACCAAGTGGTGGTTACGTGAGTGTTCTCTTTGTTGTCATCCATTGAGCAGTACATTTAGGATTTATACATTTGCTGGATCTATCTTATACTTCAAAATAAAATGTCTAAAAAAATTTTTTAAATAGTGATAAATGTATTTCTACCCATGACATAAAGAAGGAATAATAGTTTGGAAGTATTACACTAGTAACAATGTTCTAATGATGATAAAAAGAAGTAAAGAGATAACATGAAATATTTGAGATTTTAAAAATCCAACAAGAATTGGAAGTGAATTGAAAGAGAAAAGAGAGGGTGGTGTTAAAGATTACTTTTAGCTTTCTTGCTGTCAGACAGCTTTCCTTTCTGACAGCAAGCAGACTGGATTTAAGTGAAAATGCGTATGTGTTTCAATATACTGGGTCTGAGATGCTTTATCATCCAACTGAAGGTGTCAAATAAAAGCTTTATATACATGTTGGAAATACAGGAGATATCCAATTTGAACATTCTGCTGATTTTCCCATTTGTGTTTCTAGACCTACCCCACATTTTCCCCTGTCTTTCTGTATGTTTTCTTTTTCTTTTTGTTTTTTATGAGATGCATCAACTGTATCCCTCGACCTCTGGGCAGAGAGTTATCTTGGTTGAGTTTGTCCAGTGGGAGATACCAGATCAGAGGATGAAAGGAGAGTAAAGTTCATGTGTAGGAATAGTAAAAGCTCCCAGCCTTTGCTAGCCCCAGGGTGCTTTACCAACTCTTTTTGATTTTGGTTTCTCTTATCCCTATACACAATTCTTATTAAACTCTCCTTAATTAGACCGTTTGAATGTACCATCTGTTTCCTGTCAGGATCTTGAGTAATTCAGTAATTGGCACAAGAAGTGGCCCCAGGAAACATCCTTAAAATAGGTTCCTGGAATGGGTAGGTAGAATATTTGAGAAGCTCACAGATAACTTCTTTTCTTTGGGAAATGGGACACTGATAACCTCTGGCATGCTGTGACATCATGATTAGTCGAATAATCACTGGTGGTGGCATAAGATGAAGTGTAGATGCAACGAAGGCGTTGGGAGATCAAGTGGCTGTGGCTCTTAGTCACTATGGCAACAGTGGTTATTACAAAGATTGTAGTGAGAGAAAAGAAAAAAAAATGAAGGTCTGCTTCAGAACATGAATGAAAAATCAGAACACTTCTATGGAAACCTAAAAGCATCCCTTATCTCCAGTAGCCATAGGGAAGGTATGAATGAGAATCAAGCCCAAGGACTGAATGTAATTGCACAGTGGTTAAAGCCCACTAAATGAAAAAAACAGCCAGGTATCTTATGCTAAGGTAAGACTACTAGTGGAAAAAGAATAAGACATTTGGGAAAACAAGGAAAAGGATGAGAATTTTGAATCTCCAAATTCTGGGTATACTCAACTGAGATTTGAAAGGTAACGAATTGGATTTCAGTACCCAAGGAGGAGTGTTCACATCCACAAGGCTAGTTAATTAATGTATGGGCTTAACATTGGCTTACAGATAATGAGGAAGCAATGCTAGAAATTCTCTGACATAGTGCAGTGGCTCTAAACCTTGGTTGTACATTGGAATCACCAAAGAAGCATTAAAAAAAATTCATGTCTTGGTCCCACCCACATAGAGTCTGATTTTAACATTCTGGGGTACATTCTGGGCATTTGAGTTTTCTGAAGCTCCCCCAGGTGATTCTAATGTGCAGCCTGAGTTGAAAATCACTGATGATGGAGAAGGAATCTGAAGGTTTACGATATGGGACTATTAGAGCAGGTTTATCATGTGTAACCTCCTCAGCTTCCCTCTACCAATCACCCTGAAAAAGCCTGGAGGATACTTCCCCTACCAAAGCATCTTTGAAAATCTCTGTGGTGAATGCCTCCTATGGGCCAAAGATGACTGATGGTAGAAGATACTGCAATAGAAATGGCTCAAAATTTCAGTGCAAAAATAGCATGCCAGTGTAGTAGAGCCCAGATCAAGGGGCTTAACCATTAGAAACAAGGTGTTTAAAATTACATTAATAAGGCATGTGTTGAGCTGATCATAGTGTTCTGATCTGCATTAACCTGTGTCATTGTCTGTCTAACCACTAGGTCCCTCAGAATGAAATAGATGAACAGCCTACTGAGGTGTGGCTTAATATATAAAAGCAGAAAATTCCTAGGTCTGTCTGGTGTTGAAAATCTAATTCAAGTCATCATAATGGGAATTTATACCCTCTTGTCCAGGTCCAAAATCTAAGTCAATACACATGCCTAACGCACCTCCACTGAAGGAAAAGTTGCTTCCCTTTGAGAAAGGATCTGCAACATAGCCATTGATGAATATTGTGTATTCCCCAAACCTTCTCTTTGTGACTTCTAGCCATTTACCAGGTTATGCACTGGTGAAAGGGAAATACTCAGAATTTCTGGGGGATTATTAAGTAAAGTTTCTGAACTGCTACTAATCATTAGAGACTCTACATACATCTTGGTATTTAGAGTGGGCATTTATTAAAGTCAGGTGATAGATGGAATCTTGACTTGATTCATATCAGAGTGAATCTAAGGGGACTTTGTGGGTTATTTACATTAGGACAAAGCAAGTGAAAGCTTCTCAATCTGCATCCATGGCTAAGACAGTAAATCAAAAGCAATGCTCAATCGCTAGGGGTAATGCAGAACAGTATCACCACCAAATGCTAGAAAGATGTGTGTAGTTAGGGGTACAAGAAGTTCTTAATACATACCCAATTAACTCACATTTTTGGCTGATGAAAGGCCAGTTTTGGAGACTGATGGATCATTACAAACAAAATCAGGCCTTAATGCCTATAGCAGCTCTGTTTTCAGATGCAGCATCTTTACTGGAGAAAATCAGTATTACCCCTGCCACTTGGGTGGTTTAAAGTATAGCTCCTGGATCAGCAGCAGCAGCATCACCTACAAACTTATTAAAAATGCAAATTCTTGGATCTCATTCCTGATAGACTAAACCAGAAACTCTAGAAGTGAGGCCCCCAAATCTGTGTTTTAACAAGCCTTTAAGATGATTCTTTTGCCCTTTTTTGTTAGAGAAACACTGACTTGGATCAATTTTTTTTTCCCCAATTCCTATCATGAAAAATACTCATAAGCAATTTGCCTTCACAAGGCAAGGATAGTAACTCATCTGTACTGTCTAGTCAAGTTTCATGCTGTCTTTCATAATATAAACTGGAGAGAACTTAATCATTTTGTGTCCTATAAAATTGATGACCTTATGTTAATTGGTCTATAAGTATGAAGTGGCACATACTAGATACCTTATTAAGACATATGGGTACTAAGTGTTGAGAGATAAACCCTGTAAAAGTTCAAGAGCCTGAGCCTGCCACACTGATATAACGTTTTAGTGGTCTGGGATAGGACAGGATATTTCTTCTAAAGTGAAAGATAAATTACTGAAACTTGCACCACCTACTTTTAAGAGGCATAAAACTGGTTGAGCCTACTGTGGAAGTAAAATACACTACCTTTAGGCATGATTATCTGACTAATTCACTGGCTAATTCATTAGATGTCCTAAGATTGGAGCCTGAATTAAAACAGGCTCTTCAGTCGGTCTATGCTGCAGTGCAAACTGCCACCATTTGGGTCCTATGCCAGCAGAAGTAGTTGTTTGATACAAAGAAGTTACATGAAGCTTCTGGAAAACTCAAAAAGAACATAACTGTGCACAATTCTGCAGTTTTGCTATAAGACCATTTATACTTTTCTGCCAAAAATTCATATCCATTTGAAAATCAATTTTATACTGACAGTTGGGCTCTTTTTAATATTGAATACCTGATCACAGGTCTATGAGAAATGAACTTCTCATTATTAAATGATGATTATCTCATTCAATTAAAATTAGATGTTAAAGATTAACAGTGACTGGATTTACCCTCACATCTAAAACAAATGAAAAACTGGATGGAAACAACTTTTCAAAATATTGGGCATTGGCAGCGAAAGATAGTCATCGCTGAAAGAGGAGAAACAAGTGACAGTTTGTTTCCAAGCTGTGTCTAAGGGACAAGGGACCTAGACAGAGCCCAGAGATGTCCCTGAGCTGGACAAGATAGCTCTGGGAATTTGAGAAAGAGAAGGCAGCTAGGTTTACATGGCAAAGTACCAGGTGAGAGTCAAGAGTGAAGAGATTTTCAGAGGGTCCCCCTAAAGATTTCAGCTGAGTACTGGCCAGCGTATCCATGTGAGAAAATTATGTAAGACTTGAAAAGGAATCACTTGAAAGAATTTTGTAGAATAATTACCAAGTGAGGATCACAGAAGACTTGGAATAGCTCCTATTTCTGCCAGCCAGATTAGAAGACCTCACAGTTCAAGGGACATCAGAGTACCCAAAATGTTTTGACCTTGGTAGTTGGCCAAAACTAGTCCCAGATTAAATGTTACTTCTAAAAAAGCTTTCAAAAAAAGACCAAAAATCATATTGTTCATGAATAACAGCACTGCATTCTAGGAAAAAGCTCAATAATATTTACAGAAATGAAGTTTATGGGACTACAAAAATATCCATCTCCAAACAAGGTGAAATCCATAATGGCTGGCATTAAATCTAGAAATCACTAGGCATTTAAAGAAACAGGAAAGAAAATATTAATCAACTGAAAATGGTACAGATGGTAGAAGTAAAAGGCAGTTACTTTAAAACTTTAATGTAACTATATTCCACATGTTCAAGAAGCAAGAGGAAAAATTAAACATTTTTAAGTGGACACAAAATATAGAAATAGGGTTGAAGTTGATATTCGACAGATGAAAACTATAATGTCTAAAATTAAAAAATAATTAATGGCTTAAGAGCAGGTTAGAACTTGAAAAAAAAAGGATTAGTAAATTTGAAGAGTAGCAACAAAACCTATCCAAAATGAAACACAGAGGAAAAAAGACTGAAAAAAAATGAGCATAACATCATTGTACTGTGGTGTAACTTTAAGAGGGCATGTATGTGTTTAATCAGGGTCTCTGAAGAAGGGGAAAAGAGGATGACAACAATATCTGAAAATATAAGGGCTGAAATTCTCTATAACTGATAAAAATTATGAACCTATAGTTACAAGGAGCTCAATAAACCTCAAGAACAAGAAATATGAAAAAAAAATAAACCATGAAAGATCACAGTCAATTTGAGTAAACCCGTGAAAAGAGAAAAATCATAGAAGTAGACAGTGGAATAAGATACATTATGTAGCTAGGAACAAAGATAAGGTGAATTTTTTCATTTGAAAAGCCAGAACATGTTTAAGTACCAAAAGAAAATAAACTACCAACCTAGAATGCCACACCTAGTTAAAATATCTTTCAGAAACAAAGGGAAAATAAAGAAGTTTTCAGAAATATAAAAATTGATAGAATTCATAACCAAGACCTGCACTATAAGAAGTGTACTATCAAAAAATTATACCAGGTGAAATTATGAATCAACACAAAGAAATGAAGGGCATCAGAAATGGTAACTATATAGGAATATGTAAAATATTTTTCTAAGAATTTAAATATTTTAAAAGATGATTGAATGTCAAATTAAAACTATGTATTTGGGGATTTACAAAATAAGTAGAACTAAAGTGTATAGGACAATAGCAGAAAGACCAGGAAGATAAAAATGGAAATATTGTGTTGTGAGATTCTTATACTATAGGTGAAGAAGTATAATACAACCTGAAGGTTGATGGTGAGAAGTTAAACATATATAATATATACCAAAATAATATGACAAAGTTTAGCTAATATGTCAATTTAAAAAATAGAAATAAATCATTAAATATACTCAACCCAAAAGAAGGCAGAGAAAAAAAGAAAAAGGAAACAAATAGTGCAAATCGAAAATGAATGACAAAATGGTAAACTTAAAGCCAACCATACAAGTAATCAAATCGAATGTAAATGGTCTAAACAGCCCAACTGAAAGACAGAGATTGTCAGATTGTATTAAAAAAAGCAATTATTAATAGTATGTTGCTTAAAAGAAACATACTTTAATGTAAAGCAACAACGAGAATAAAGTAAAAGTATGGTAAGAGATGTGCTACGTTAACAATTTAAACAAATGTGGTGTGACTATATTTATGTCAGACTTAATAAATTCAAAACAAAACATATAGCTAGGGATAAAGGGAGCCATTTCATCTAACAAAGAGGTCAATTCATCAAGAGGACATAATAGTTGCAAATATTTATACACCTAATAATTATAACAGCTTTTTAGTACAACTTCCAGGAGAAATAGGTAAATCCACAATAAAAGTTGGATTTTAACACTTCTTTCCAATAATGAATAGACAAAAAATCAATAAAAATATAAATGGCTGAATAACACTACCAACCGATTGTATTTAAATAACATTTATGGATCTCTCAACCTAATGATAACAGAATACACATTGTTTTAAAGTGCACACAAGGGAGAGACCTCCAAGATGGTGGAGGAGTAAGATGTAGAGATCACTTTCCTCCCCACAAATACATCAGAAAGACATCTACATGTGGAACAACTCCTACAGAACACCTACTGAACGCTGGCAGAAGACCTCAGACTTCCCAAAAGGTAAGAAATGCCCCACATACCTGGGTAGGGCAAAAGTAAAAACAGAGGCAAAAGAATAGGGACTGGACCTGCACCTCTGGGAAGTAGCTGTAAAGGAGGAAAAGTTTCCACACACTAGGAAGCCCCTTCACTTGCAGAGAAGGGGGTGGCAGGGGAGACGCTTTGGAGCCACGGAGGACAGCACAGCAATAGGAGTGCAGAGGGTAAAGCAGAGAGATTCCCACACAGAGGGTCAGTGCTGACCAGCACTCACCAGCCTGAGAGGTTTGTCTGCTCACCTGCCAGGGCAGATGGGGCTGGGAGCTGAGGCTCAGGCTTCGGAGGTCAGATCCCATGGAGAGGACTGGGGTTGGCTGCGTGAGCACAGCCTGAAGGGGGTTAGTTCACCACAGCTAGGTGGGAGGGAGTCCAGGAAAAAGTCTGGAACTGCCTAAGAGGCAAGAGACCATTGTTTTGGGGTGTGCGAGGAGAGGGGATTCAGAGCACCGCCTAAAAGAGCTCCAGAGATGGGGCGATCTGCGGCTATCAGCGTGGACACCAGGAACAGGCATGAAACGTTAAGATTGCTGCTGCAGCCATCATGAAGCCTGTGTGCAAGCACAGGTCACTATCCACACCTCCCCTCCCGAGAGCCTGTGCAGCCCGCCACTGCCAGGGTCCCGTGATCCAGGGAAAACTTCCCCAGGAGAACACACGGTGTGCCTCAGGCTGTTGCAACGTCATGCCAGCCTCTGCCACCGCAGGCTCACCCCACATTCTGTACCCCTTCCTCACCCTGGTCTGAGTGAGCCAGAGCTCCCTAATCAGGTGCTACTTTAACCCCATCCTGTCTGAGCAAAGAAGAGTTGCCCTCAGGTGACCTACACACAGAGACAGGGTCAAATCCAAAGCTGAACCCCAGGAGATGTGCAAACAAAAAGACAAAGGGAAATTTCTCCCAGCAGCCTCAGGAATAGCGGATTAAATCTACACAATCAACTTAATGTACCCTGCATCTCTGGAACACCTGAACAGACAATGAATCAACCCAAAATTGAAGCAGTGGAGTTTGAGAGCAACTGTAGACTTGGGGTTTGCTTTCTGCATCAAATTTCATTCTACTTTTATGTCTATCTTAGTTTAGCATTAAGAGTTCATTATCATTGATGGATTTGTTTATTGATTTGGTTGCTCTCCTCTTTTTTTTTTTTTATAGAGATATATATATTTTTTTCCTTTTTCTCTTTTTGTGCGTGTGTATGGGCATGCTTCTTTGAGTGATTGTGTCTGTATAGCTTTGCTTTTACCATTTGTCCTAGGTTCTGTCTGTCTTTTTTTTTTTTTTTTTTTTAGTATAGGTTTTAGTGCTTCTTATCATTAGTGGATTTGTGTTTTGATTTGGTTGCTGTCTTCTTTCTTTCTTTCTTCCATATTTTTCTTTTTTTATTACTTATTTTATTATTTTATTATTACTTTATTTTTTACTTATTTGATTATTATTTATTTTTTATTCCTTAAAAAAGTTAAATTTTGTATTTTTAATAATTTTTCTTATTTTTATTTTAAAAAATTTATTTTATTTTATTTATTTTTCTTTCTTTCTCTTTTTTTTTCTCCCTTTTATTCTGAGCCGTGTGGCTGACAGGGTCTTGGTGCTCCAGCTGGGTATCACGCCTGTGCCCCTGAGGTGGGAGAGCAGAGTTCAGGACATTGGTCTACAAGAGACCTCCCAGCTCCATGTAATATCAAAAGGTGAAACCTCTCCCAGATCTCTCCATCTCAACACTAAGACCCAGCTCCACTCAACAACCATCAAACTACAGTGCTGGACACCCTATGCCAAACAACTAGCAAGACAGGAAAACAACCCCACCCATTAGCAGAGATGCTGCCTAAAATCATAATAAGGTTCCAGACACCATAAACACACTACCAGATGTGGTCTTAGCACCAGAGAGAAAAGATCCAGCCTCATCCACCAGAACATGGGCACAAATCCCCCCAACCAGGAAACCTACATAACCCACTGAACCAACCTTATGCACTGGTGGCAGACACCAAAAAAAATGGAAACTATGAATCTGCACTCTGAAAAAGGGAATGCAAAACACAGTAAGTTAAGCAAAATGAGAAGACAGAGAAACACACAGCAGATGAAGGAGCAAGGTAAAAACCCACCAGACCAAAAATATGAAGAGGAAAGGCAGTCTACCTGAAAAAGAATTCAGAGTAAAGATAGTAAAGATGATACAAAATATTGGAAATAGAATGGAAAAAATACAAGAAACGTTTAACAAGGACCTAGATGAACTAAACAGCAAACAAACAATGATGAACAACACAATAAATGAAATTAATAATTCTCTAGAAGAAATCAATAGCAGAGTAACTGAGACAAGAACGGATAAGTGACCTGGAAGATAAAATAGTGGAAATAACTACCACAGATCAAAATAAAGAAAAAAGAATGAAAAGAATTGAGGACATTCTCAGAGACTTCTGGGACAACATTAAATGCACCAACATTTGAATTATAGAGTTCCCAGAAGAAGAGAAAAAGAAAGGGACTCAGAAAATATTTGAAGAGATTACAGTTGAAAACTTCCCTAATATGAGAAAGGAAATAGTCAATCAAGTCCAGGAAGCACAGAGAGTCCCATATAGTATAAACCCAAGGAGAAACACACCAAGACACATATTAATCAAACTATCAAAAATTAAGTACACAGAAAAAATATTAAAAGCAGCAACAGGAAAGCAACAAATAACATACAAAGGAATCCCCATAAGTTTAACAGCTTATCTTTCAGAAGAAGCTCTGCAAACAAGAAGGGAGTGGCGGGACATATATAAAGTGATGAAAGGGAAAAAATGGACAACCAAGATTACTCTACCCAGCAAAGATCGAATTCAAATTCCATGCCAAAATTAAAATCTTTACAGAGAAGCAAAGCTAAGAGAATTCAGAACCACCAAACCAGCTTTACAATAAATGCTAAAGGAACTTCTCTAGGCAGGAAACACAAGAGAAAGAAAACACCTACAATAACAAACCCAAAAAATTAAGAAAATGGTAATAGGAAAATACATATGGATAACTACCTTAAATGTAAATGGATTAAATGCTCCCACTAAAAGAAATACACTGGCTGAATGGATACAAAAACAAGACCAGTGTATATGCTGTCTACAAGAGACCCACTTCAGACTCAGGGACACATACAGGCTGAAAGTGAGGGGATGGAAACAGATATTCCATGTAAATGAAAATCAAAAGAAAACTGGAGTAGCAATTCTCATATCAGACAAAATAGACTTTAAAATAAACACTATTCCAAGAGACAAAGAAGGACACTGCATAATGATCAAGGGATCAATCCAAGAAGAAGATATAACAATTGTAAATATTTATGCATGCAACATAGGAGCACCTCAATACAAAAAGCAAATGCTAAGAGCCATTAAAGGGGAAATCGACAGTAACACAATCATAGTAGGGGACTTTAACACCCCACTTTCACCAATGGACAGATCATTCAAAATGAAAATAAATAAGGAAACACAAGCTTTAAATGATACATTAAACAAGATGAACTTAATTGATATTTATAGGACATTCCATCCAAAAACAACAGAATACACTTTCTTCTAAAGTGGTCATGGAACATTCTCCATGATAGATCATATCTTGGGTCACAAATCAAGCCTTGGCAAATTTAAGAAAATTAAAATCATATCAAGTATTTTTTCTGACTACAATGCTATGAGACTAGATATCAATTACAGGAAAAATACTGTAAAAAATACCAACACATGGAGGCTAAACTATATGCTACTAAATAACGAAGAGATCACTGAAGAAATCAAAGAGGAAATCAAAAAAATTCCTGGAAACAGGGCTTCCCTGGTAGCACAGTGCTTGAGAGTCCGCCTGCGGATGCAGGGGACACGGGTTCATGCCCTGGTCTGGGAAGATCCCACATGCCGTGGAGTGGCTGGGCCCGTGAGCCATGGCAGCTGAGCTGGTGTGTCCGAAGCCTGTGCTCCACAACGGGAGAGGCCACAACAGTGAAGGGCCCACGTACCATAAAAAAAAAAAATACCTAGAAACAAATGACAATGAAAACACAACCACCCAAAACCCATGGGATGCAGCAAAATCAGTTCTAAGAGGGAAGTTTATAGCAATACGATCCTACCTCAAGAAAAAAGAAACATCTCCAAAAAGCAACCTAACCTTACACCTAGAGCAATTAGAGAAAGAAGAACAAAAAACCCCCAAAGTTAGCAGAAGGAAAGGAATCATAAAGATCAGATCAGAAATAAAGGAAAAAGAAATGAAGGAAACAATAGCAAAGATCAATAAAACTAAAAGCTGGTTCTTTGAGAAGATAAACAAATTTGATAAACAACTACTCAGTCTCATCAAGAAAAAAAAGGAGAAGATTCAAATCAACAGAGTTAGAAATGAAAATGGAGAAGTAACAACTGACATTGTAGAAATACAAGGAATCATGAGGCATTACTGCATGCAACAATATGCCAATAAAATGGACAAGCTGGAATAACTGGACAAATTCTTAGAAAAGCACAACCTTCCTAGACTGAACCAGGAAGAAACAGAAAATATAAACAGACCAATCACAAGCACAGAAAATGAAACTGTGATTAAAAATTTTCCAACAAACAAAAGCCAAGGACCAGATGGCTTCACAGGCAAATTCTATCAACCATTTAGAGAAGAGCTAACACCTATCCTTCTCAAACTCTTCCAAAACATAGCAGAAGGAGGAACACTTGCAAACTCATTCTATGAGGCCACCATCACCCTGATACCAAAACCAAAAAAAGATGTCACAAAGAAAGATAACTACAGGCCAATATCACTGATGAACATAGATGCAAAAATACTCAACAAAATACTAGCAAACAGAATCCAACAACACATTAAAAGGATCATACACCATGGTCAAGTTGGGTTTATCCCAGGAATGCAAGGATTCTTCAATATGCAAAACAATCAATGTGACAAACCATATTAACAAATTGTAGGAGCAAAACAAAATTATCGTCTCAATAGAGGCAGAAAAAACTTTTGACAAAATTCAACACCCATTAATGGTAAAAGCCCTCCAGAAAGTAGGCATAGAAGGAACTTACCTCAACATAATGAAGGCCATATATGACAAACCCACAGCCAACAACGTTCTCAATGGTGAAAAACTGAAAGCATTTCCTCAAAGATCAGGAAGAAGACAAGGATGTTCGCTCGCGCCACTATTTTTTTTTCACGGTATGCGGGCCTCTCACTGTTATGGCCTCTTCCGTTGTGGAGCACAGGCTCCAGACGTGCAGGCTCAGCAGCCATGGCTCACGGGCCCAGCTGCTCCGTGGCATGTGGGATCTTCCCAGACCGGGGCATGAAGCCATGTCCCCTGCATCGGCAGGCGGACTCTCAGCCACTGTGCCACCAGGGAAGCCCTCCCGCCACTATTTTGGACATCATTTTGGAAGTCCTAGCCACAGCCATCAGAAAGGAAAAAGAAATAAAAGGAATACAAATTGGAAAAGAAGAAGCAAAACTGTCTCTGTTTCCAGATGACATGATATTATACATAGACAATCCCAAAGATGCCACCAGAAAACTGCTAGACTTAATCAATGAATTTGGTAAAGTTGAAGGACACAAAATTAATGTGCAGAAATCTCTTGCATTCCTACACACTAATGATGAAAAATCTGAAAGAGAAATTAAGGAAATACTCCCACTTACCTTTGCAACAAAAAGAATTAAATACCTAGGAATAAACCTACCTAAGGAAACAAAAGACCTGTATGCAGAAAGCTATGAAACTGATGAAAAAAATTAAAGATGATACAAGCATATGGAGACATATACCATGTTCTTGGATTGAAAGAATCAACATTGTGAAAATGACTATACTACCAAAAGCAGTCTATGGATTCAATGGAATTGCTATCAAACTACCAAAGGCATTTTTCACAGAACTAGAACAAAAAATTTCACAATTTGTATGGAAACACAAGAGACCCCGAATAGACAAAACAATCTTGAGAAAGAAAAATTGAGCTTGAGAAATCAGGCTCCTGGACTTCAGACTATACTACAAAGCTACAGTAATCAAGACAGTATGGTACTGGCACAAAACCAGAAATGTAGATCAATGGAGCAAGATAGAAAGCCCAGAGGTAAACTCACGCACATATGGTCACCTTATTTTTGATAAAGGAGGCAAGAATATACAACGGAGAAAAGACAGCCTCCTCAATAAATGGTGCTGGGAAAACTAGACAGCTACATGTAAAAGAATGAATTTAGAACACTCCCTAACACCATACACAAAAATAAACTCAAAATGGATTAAAAACCTAAATGTAAGACCAGACACTATGAAACTCTTAGAGCAAAACATAGGCAGAACACTCTATGACATAAATCACAGCAAGACCTTTTTTGACCCACCTCCTAGAGAAATGGAAATAAAAACAAAAATAAACAAATGGGACCTAATGAAAGTTAAAAGCTTTTTTTTGCACAGCAAAGGAAACCATAAACAAGACGAAAAGACAATGCTCTGAATGGGAGAAAATGTTTGTGAATGAAGCAACTGATAAAGGATTATTCTCCAAAATTTACAAGCAGGGGCTTCCCTGGTGGCGCAGTGGTTGAGAGTCCACCTGCTGATGCAGGGGACGTGGGTTAGTGCCCCGGCCCAGGAAGATCCCACATGCTGCGGAGTGGCCAGGCCCCTGAGCCATGGCTGCTGAGCCTGCACTTCTGGAGCCTGTGCTCCGCAACGGGAGAGACCACAACAGTGAGAGGTCCGCGTACTGAAAGAAAAAAAAAAAATTTACAAGCAGCTCATGCAGCTCAATATCAAAAAGCAAACAACCCAATCCAAAAATGGGCAGAAGAGCTAAATAGACATTTCACCAAAGAAGATATACAGACTGCCAACAAACACAAGAAAGGATGCTCAACATCACTAATCATTAGAGAAATTCAAATCAAAACTATAATGAGCTATCACCTCACACCAGTCAGGATGGCCATCATCAAAAAATATACAAGCAATAAATGCTGGAGAGGGTGTGGAGAAAAGGGAACCCTCTTGCACTGTTGGTGGGAATGTAAATTGATGCAGCCACTATGGAGAACAGTACGAAGGTTCCTTATAAAACTAAAAATAGAACTACCATACAACCCAGCAATCCCACCACTGGGCATATACCCTGAGAAAACCATAATTCAAAAAGAGTCATGTACCACAATGTTCATTGCAGCTTTATTTACAATAGCCAGGATATGGAAGTCACCTAAGTGTCCATTGACAGATGAATGGATAAAGAAGTTGTGGCACATATATACAATGGAATATTACTCAGCCATAAAAAGAAATGAAGCTGAGTTATTTGTAGTGAGGTCATTGGACCTATTGTCTGTCATACAGAGTGAAGTAAGTCAGAAAAAGAAAAAAAAATACCGTATACTAACACATATATATGGAATCTTAAAAAAAGGGGGGGTCTGAAGAACCTAGGGGCAGAACAAGAATAAAGACACAGACATAGAGAACAGACTTGAGGACACAGGGAGGGGAAAGGGTAACCTGGGATAAAGTGAGAGAGTAACATGGACATACATACCCTACCAAATGTAAAATAGATAGCTAGTGCGAAGCAGCCGAATAGCACAGGGAGATCAGCTCGGTGCTTTGTGACCACATAGAGAGGTGCTATAGGGAGGGTAGGAGGTAGACGCAAGAGGGAGGATATATGGGGATATATGTATACATATAGCTGATTCACTTTGTTATACAGCAGAAACTAACACAATATTGTAAAGCAATTATACTCCAATAAAGACGTTAAAAAAATTTTAAAAAATAAAGTACACACAAAATATTTACCAAAAAAATCCATAATCTAGGCCATAATATATTCTTTTTTAATAAATTTCTTTATTTTTTTTATTTATTAATTTTTGGCTGCATTGGGTGTTCGTTGCTGCCCACAGGCTTTTCTCTAGTTGCATAGGCCATAAAATATTGTTAAATTAAAATTATTCAGATTAAACAAACTATATTTTCTGATCACAATGGAATTAGGTTTGTAATAAGAAAACACAAAAGCATGTGGTAACTAAATTTTTAAACTAAATAACCCATAGATCAAGGATATATCAAAGGGAAGTTAGAAAATATATTGAAATAAGTAAAAATGAAAATCCAGCATATAAAAATTTGTGGGACATAACTAAAGTAGCACTTGGAAATTTATAGCACTAAATTCTTATGTTCAAAAAACGGTGTTTCCCTGGTGGTGCAGTGGTTGAGAGTCTGCCTGCCGATGCAGGGCACACAGGTTCGTGCCCTGGTCCAGGAAGATCCCACATGCCGCGGAGTGGCTGGGCCCGTGAGCCATGGCCGCTGAACCTGCGCGTCCGGAGCCTGTGCTCCGCAATGGGAGAGACCACAGCAGTGAGAGGCCCGCGTATCGCAAAAAAACAAACAAACAAACAAAAAAAAACGATTCTGTATTTTACTTGAATAAAAAAATGTGAGGTTAACATTAAGATATACACACTACTATATACTATATAGATAATTAATAAGCATCTACTATATAACACAAGGAACTCTACTCAATACTCTGTAATGATATATATGGGTAAAGAATCTAAAATAGAGTGGATATATGTATATGTATAACTGATTCATTTTGCTGTGTACCTGAAACTAACACAACATTGTAAATCAACCATACTCAAATAAAAATTATTTTCTAAAAAGTGGAAGAGAAAATTAAGCCCAAGGTATGTAAATGAAAGGGAATAATCACTATCATAGTGGAAATGAATGAAAGAGAAAATAATACAGAATATCTGTGAAGCCAAAAGATGGATGTTTGAAAAATTCAATAAAATTGATAAGCCTCTAGCCAGACTGATCAGGAGCAAAAGAAATTCACTGTGAGCTCAGAAATCAGGTAGACAAGATTTCCTTTCCCATAGATATCATTTTGACCTGCTCCCCAGTTATCACCACATTCTTCAAAAGGCCAAGTGCAACTTGACCATGATAACAATATTGGAGTGTATGCATAGGTTCTATTTGCTCAGTCTGCCAAGAGATGAATCCAATTCTGAATCCTTGTATGGCACCATCCTCTGGGGGGACCAGATAGACAGCTGGTAGGTAAAGCAGGGATTTTCCTAATAGGACTTAACACATTCTCTGGATATATGTTTACCATCCATGTCCATTATACTTCTGCCAGCACCACAACTGTGGACTTATAAAATACTGTATCCATTGTCAAGCATTTCATACATCCACCCCCAACCAAGTAAGATGTTTAACAACAAAACTTTCATAGAATTCATTAGTCTTGCCAAATCACCCACATTCCAAAAGCAGTTAGTTTGAAAGATCTACAGAAGCCTTGACTACGTGGACAGGCTACAGGACAGAGGTCTAAACTCATGGTCCAAAAGGGCTAAAAAAAACTAGTGAGGGAGTCTATAGAAGTTATAATTCCAGGTCAAAGAGAAATGCAGAGAACAACAGAGAAGGGAGATTGGGTGAGTGTATGGTTGGAATTGGAGAATGGGGTGGGGTGAGAGGCAGAGCAAACCGATAAAAACCAGCACACTGAGAAATCATTTTCAACAGATTTTGTTAATGAGAAAAATTGAAAACAAAAGACTGATTGGAAGTACATTAAGAAAATTAATATTTTTTCAAAAAAATGCTTTGAGTCAAAAATCACAGTAAAAACAGGAACATAAAAAATGTTCTTGGATTCAACAAATTTATAACAGTTCCAACAAGCTGGATTGTATAGCTTTGATTCTTACTTCCTCTTGATCCTGTAGTACATGATATCTTTTAAGTTTCAGAATAATGAATACTACTGTGAATTCCCTTGCAACTCTGCGATGAAGTCTTTGAAAAAGGTAATTACTATAAATAGCCTCATTTCTGCTAAAAATTATAATATGAATTTTTTATATAAGAACAATAAATCAACCCAAACAGCTGCCTCACTACTATTCATCATAACAAACTTATGATGTAGCCTGTTGGAAAAAAAGGTAATTTTCCTAAAGTGCCTCTTTGAATTATTAAGTTTATGTTGAAGCTAATTAATTTAATACACATTACTAAAATGAATCAATGAAAATAAACAAAATCCTGAGCAAAAATAGAAGTACAGAGGCTAGTAGTGTTCTATTTTCTTTGATATTATGCTTTATATATCTGCCCCAAACAAGTCAAAATTAATGTAGTAAAGTGATGTTCTTTTAATGGGTTCCATATGTATAGCCAAATATACTATATATTAGCAATAATGATTTGATATGCACTCCATGTAATACTCTAGTTGGGTAACTACATAGTTTGTTTGAGGAGTGAGAGTTCGTCACTAACAAAAGCTGAAATGAGAAGTGGATCTGCATTAAATACACCATCATTGCAAATGCTTCCTTATTTCACTCAGTTTTTACTTACAAGAGGCAGCCTACTTACCATATTAGGCTATTTACATCTCCTATATCTAACATAAGCTCTCTTCTTGGTAAAATCATCAACAGGAGAAATTATGAGGAGTGATAAAGAAAACCATGTCAGAATGGAAGACAAATGTATTCTTAAAATTACGCCCACTAAATTGCTAAAGTGTCATTCCTCAGGCTAGAGCCACATGCCCCTTCTATGAAACTTCTTTCTTCATTTAAGGCAACAGTCAGCTCAGATCCATCTGATTTTGTGAAAACAGAGATACCGAAGACAGAATTCTAATCCCATCTCTGTCATTAATATATTAAATGATCTTGGGCAATCTCTTAAGCCTCATCTCCTTCATCTAAAAGATCATGTTCTCAGCTCAGTAGTAACTTACTTCACAGTCTTGTTCAAAGGAATAACTAGCAATATCTGCCAGGTATACTGAAAACATTAAGTGTGAGATACATATTTAATTATGAGATGGAACCTTTATGGCATTAAAGGATCTAATTCAAAAAACAAAAAAGAAAAGAAAAGAAAAAGAAAGAAATCATGCACTAGGAAACAGAATCAAAGAAATCAGAATTTTTTTCCTTAGACTAGTTAGAAATATATCAGTAAGATAAAATAATTTTTTTTTCTTGGCACCTCTTTAGTCTTCAGGCTGCTATAACAAAAATACTATAGACTGGGTGGCTTAAACAACAAATATTTATTTCTTACAGCTCTCAGGGCTGTAAGTCCAAAGTCAAGCCACCAGCAGATTTGCTGTCTTGCGAGAGCCCAATTCCCGATTCATCGACAACCATCTTCTCACTGTGTCCTCACATGACCTAAGAGCAACAAGATAGTGGGGTCTCTTTTAGAAGGGCACTAATTCCATTAATCAGAGCTCCACCTGCATGACCTAATCACCTCCCAACGGTCCCACATCCAAATATCATCAAATGGGGGATTAGGCTTCAACTTTTGAACTCTGAGGGGAATAAACATTCTGTCCATAGCAGTATCTGCTGCAAAAAACAAATCAAGTAAGCCAGATTTACAATACTATTTGTTAGGACAATGAACTCTATTCTTTAACAAGATTTATGTTGTGGCAGAAATTTTACTAGTATTGTGCAAAATTGAAGAACATTTGTTTGTTCTACTTCAATTAAATGTATTGTAGACCAAGAAAGCATTCTTTGTAGACATGAGAAAAAATCACATGTGATGTACCAGACTATTTCACATACTTTCTTGTCACCTCTTCTACATGGGGAGGTGAAGGAAGTGAAGAGAGTACAAATGAATTCTGCTCTAGTAAAGGATGACAGTAACACTTTCTAAATAAAAAACACCCAGGAAAATCAATGAAAAAAAAAACTAGTTCTTTGAAAAGGTCAGTAAAACTGATAAGCCTCCAGGCAGGCTAAATAAGAAAAAAAGGAAGAGGCTATGAATTTTTAATACAAGAAATGAAAGAGGGAACATTATTACATATCCTATGGATTTTATAAGGAAAATTTTTAAAATACTTTGAACAAGTTTATGTTGACAAATTTGATATCCTAGATGAAATAGACCATTTCCTCATAACAGGCTATTTTCTAAACTCACACAAGAAGAAATAGATAATATGAATAAGCCTACATCTATTAAAGAAATCAAATCCATAATTAATAACATTCTAAACCAGAAAGCAGCAGGCCCAGATGACCTTATTTGTGAATTCTGCCAACATGTAAGAAAGAACTTATACCAATTTTCCAAAATCTCTTGCAGAGTATAAAAGAAGAAGGAATACTTCCTAACTTATTTTATGATGCCAAGATTACTCTAATACAACAACCATACAAAGATTTACAAGAAAAGAAATATCAATATCTCTATAAACATAGATGTAAAAAATCCTCAACAAGATATTAGCAAATTTAATCCAACAATATATAAAAAGAATGATAAACAACAAAAAAGTGTGATTTGGGCTTCCCTGATGGCGCAGTGGTTGAGAGTCCACCTGCCAATGCAGGGGACACAGGTTCGTGCCCTGGTCCGGGAAGATCCCACATGCTGCAGAGTGGCTAGGCCCATGAGCCATGGCCATTGAGCCTGCGCGTCCAGAGCCTGTGCTCTGCAATGGGAGAGGCCACAACAGTGAGAGGCCCGTGTACCGCAAAAAAAAAAAAAAAAAGTGTGATTTATCCCAGGTATGCAAGTCTGATTCAACGCTTGGGAACCAATTAACATAAACCATCACATCCACAGGCTAAAAAAGAAAAATCACATGAACATAATTAATAGATGCAGAAAAAGCATTTGACAAAATCCAACACTGTTTTATGATAAAAGTCTCTTAGTAAACTAGGAATACAGGGAAATTTATTCAACATGATTAGGATTGTTTACAAAAAACCACAGCTAACATCATACTGAATGGTGACAATCTTGAAGCTTTCCCACTAAAATGGGGTTAAAACAAGGATATCACCTCTTACCACTCATTTTCAACACTGTACTGGAAAGTTGAGCTAATGCAGTAAGACAAGAAAAAATAAAAGTTATACAGATTGGAAGGAAGAAAGAAAACTTTTTGTTTGCAAATGACATGATCATCTATGTAGAAAATCTGGAAGAAACAGACTAAAACTCCTGGAACCAACAGGCAATTTATCAAGGTTGCAGGATAGAAGAATAATATACAGAAGTCAATTGCTTTCCTATATCCCAGCAATGAGCAAATGGAATTTGAAGTTAAAAACACAATACCACATACATTAACCCCCTCCAAAGTGAAATAGTTAAGTATAAATCTAACAAAATTTGTACAAGATCTATACAAGGAAAACTACAAAACTCTGATAAATGAAATCAAATCACGGAAATTACAGCCTTCACAAAAATTAATTCAAAATGAATCACAGACTCAAATGTAAAATGCAAAACTATAAAATTTTAGAAGATAACATAGGAGAAATAGAGACCACCTTGGGTAGGGCAATGACCTTTGGTATACAATACCAAATGCACAATCTATAAAAGAAATAATTGATAAGTGAGACTTCATTAAAATTCAAAATTTCTGCTCTACAAAAGATAATATTAAAAGAATAAGATAAACCACAGACTGAGAGTATGTATTTGCAAAGACACATCTGATAAAGGACTGGTATCCAATATATACAAAGAACTCAAAACTCAGCAATAAGAAAACAATCAGATTAAAAAATGAGCTAAAGACTGCAACAGAAACTTCACCAAAGAAGATATACAGATGGCAAGTAAGCATATAAGAAGATGCTCCACATTATATGTCATCAGGAAAATGCAAATTAAAACAGCAATGTGATACCACTACAAACCTACTGAAGTGGCCAAAATCCAGAACACTGACGACATCAAGCGCTGACAAGAATGTGGAGCAACAAGAACTCCCATGCATTCCTGATGGGAGTGCAAAATGGTTCAGCTACTTTGGAAGACAGTTTGGCAGTTTCTTAGAAAACTAACCATGCTCTTATGCTATGGTCCCACAATCACAGTCTTTGGTGTTGACCCAAAACAGTTGAAAACTTATGTCCACACATATGTCTACACATGAATGTTTATAGCAATTTCATTCATAATTGCCAAAACTAGGAAACAACCAAAATGTCTTTCAGTAGATGAATAGATAAAAAAAACTGTGAAATGTTCAGGTGATGGGATACCATTTATCACTAAAAAGAAATGAGCTATCAAGCCACAGAATGACATAGAGTCACCTTAAATGCATATTACTAAATGAAAGAAGCCAATCTGAAAAAGCTACATAATGTATGATTCCAACTAGATCACATTCTGGAAAAGGCAAAACTATAGAGTTAGTGAAAAAAATTAGTGGTATGAGCAAATATTTCAATAAGAGAACATTCAAATTCTGCAAATATCAATGCATGGCTTATTTTTATTTGTGTTTTGTTTTTATTATTTCATTCTCATAATAGTTTCTGGCTGAGGCCGGTGGAGTGTTAATTGCTCCAATCCTAATTAGATGAGTAGGTGGGCAGATTCAGTACATAATGTCCTGAAAGAGAATAAGATCAACAGCCAGGAAAATATTCAATCAAAGGGAATAGAACAGTTGTTTTCAGTTTTTACTCATGTTATAATATACTTAAGGAGACAATACTCATTCTATTCAGGGCCAGTGTCTCACTAAGCAAATAATGTCACATGAATAGACGGAATGAGAGAGTAGAAACAATTAACAAACTTCTTTGCAGGTTGATCTAAAAAACCCTCCCGATGAATCTAATATGATCCTCTATAAGGATCCTATGGACAGTCCCCACTTCAACTCACAACAGATAAAGAGTAAAAATCAAGGAACAAAACAAAACTAGGAATGCCAGGAAAAGAATGACTGAGGAGTACTAAAGACCAAAGTGTAGGGGAGAGAAATTTGGAGAATCAAAGATCAAAGTGTAGGAGAAGGAAAGTTGGAGAATCATAGTACCTAGAGTGACATTTTATGAGGTTCTCATAACAGGAGCTGAAACTGAACAGACAGTGTTTCGGTTAATTATAGCTGGGTAGCATACCATCTTAAAACTTAGTGGCTTAAAACAAGTATTTCCTATTTCTCAAAGTTCTGTGGGTTGATAGAGTGTTCCTCCGCTTCATGTGGTGTCAGTAGGGGTCACTCACAAATGTGAAAGCTCAGCCAGGGCCCTCCAGCCTCTTCCATGTGGGCTATCTGTCCATGTGCTGTTTTATCTTGAAGGACTTCTTCTTGTGGCCTCTTTCTCCAGCAGTATAGCTTGGACATCTTTAAGCATGGTGGCTGAGTTCTAAGAGACAGTGTTCCAATCAGAAATGCGTTAATGTGTAAGTATGTATCAAGACTCTATTGCATCACACTTGCTAATAACCCATTGGCCCAGAGGTAATGTGGGAGAGGACCGACTCTTACAAGGATCTGAATTCTGGGAGGGATAGTCCTTTGGTATACCAATGGAATAGCCTATTACATGCATTAGGTCTAAATAGTCTACTGAGTATCATAATTGAGTACCACAAATATCATCCAGGTGTTACCAGGGTACAGCAAGGATTTTTAAATTTTTATTATTTATTTATTTTTAAGATATATTATAGAGCAGTTTAAGATTCACAGTAAAATTGAGCAAAAGTTATAGAGATTTCTCATGTACCCCCTACCGCCACACATGTATAGCCTCTCCCATTGCCAAAATCCCCTACCAGAGAGCTACATTTGCTGCAGTTGATGAACCTACATTGACACATCATAATTACCTGAAGTCCATAGTTTACATTATGATTCATTCTTGGTGGTGTACAATTTATGGGTTTAGACAAATGAATATTAACATGTATCCATCATTATAATTGCATTCAGAGCATTTTCATTATCCTAAAAATCCTTTGTGAGTGCTGTCCCCTTAAGTATATTGTAACAGGAATATAAACTGAAAACAACTGTTCTATCCTCTTTGACTGAATATTTTCCTGGCTGTCAATCTTGCTCTTTTTCAGGGCATCACTTACTAAACCTGCTCACCTAGTCATCAAATCAGGATTGGAGCAATAAGCACCTTCCCCTAGCCTCAGACAGCAACTATCTATGGGGATTAAGTAATAAAAACAAAATGCAAGCAAGAATAAGCCACTAATTGATGTTTGCAAAATCTGAATGTTCTCTTATTGAAATCTTTGCTCAAAAGTCATTTTTCTCTCTGGACCATTATGAACCAAGACTGGCTGTCACTATTACTTCTATGTGATCCACAGCTATAGAATATAAATGAGAACTTAAGGATTTCCAAAGTAAAGGCAAAGAAAGGGGGCAGAAATGTTCTAGTCTGGATAGCTCAACTTGATTTAGGATTAAAGTGATAAATATAAAGTCATTTGGCAAGCAAGCAAAGGAATACATGATAAAATGATGCTTTTAATAAGCAGACGTGCAATGTTAATATAAAGATTATGTCATTATATCAGATTCCATTGTTGCAATGGTCATATGTTTATTGTAACAAACTATCATCAAAGTTTTCACCAGAGCCAACTGATTTTTTTTTTTTTTTTGCAGCTTCGTCCAAGTTGTCAAATATTAAATGTAACTGAATTTATTTGGCCAGAAAGAGAAGCGGTTGAGAAGAGAAACTGGGAGTCAAAAGTGATTTATTTTAAGAATAATTCATGCTTGTCCTATAAATAATCTATCAATTAACCATATCAACACACTTAATATAATCCATTTACTTCATTAAAATGTATGCTTTGCTTATATTCACATGAAAAGAGATATCCAGATTCAAAAAAATTTTCAGGTTATACTGCTTTTTAAAGTAAATCTGAAAATATCTAAAGGAATTTGGAAACTAGATAAATGCCAGTGTAACTTACTAAGAAACACTTCTGTCTGACATTTAATTATGTTGAAGATTGATAAGCACGGAAGATTTTTAAAAGTACGTTACCTTTATTTTAATAAGATATTTTGTCATACAACACTGTATAATTTGTATGTCATAGAATACATACTAATTAATGAGAAAAATCTCATTTGCGTATTATACACTCATTAGGTTGATACATAACTGGTTGGCAAATAATGTTCACAAAACTTTCCTCACCATTGACTTGGAGATAGATAGGAAAGATAACTAACAGGATTTCCCAGAGGCTAATGTTGAAATCTTGGCTGCATTTATATATTTTATCCATAATCTAGAACATATCTTCAAACAATTCCAGAATTCTCTATAACTGGATAAATTAGGCCTAATAATGATAATAATAAGATTTAATAGAAAGAAATTCAGAAAACAAAAAGAAATTTACCTAAAAGAGAAAATTACAGAGATATAATATAGAGAATAAATGGTAATACATCTAAATGAATTCAAAGGCCATCTTTTCTTTGAATTTTTATATTTATTGTGTGAGAGACATACTCCATTCCTTTATTATAGGTTATGTTGTACTAATCAAGAAACTTTTCATGTACTTATGGTTGAAGTCTTCAAGAATATTTCAACTTCATTGTGGCAGAAATTATTTTTTATTATTAGCTTATATTTGATATGATATTAATTTCATGGAGACCACATTATGTTCTGGTGTTTATGCTCAGTAGGTGGTTGTTTAAAAAAAGGTGAACTTAGGTACTGATAAGAAAAAGTAAAATAAATAGCTGATATTACAGAAATAAAAGAGCTTGCCCAACACAATGTGATCTGCAAAAAAAGAGAGAGAGACACACACACAGAGATAGAGATAGAGAGACAGAGACAGAGAACCAAAGATAAAAATTCTGGTGAAAACTGCAATAAAGGGATGCACAGAGAAAGAGTAGCTAGTAAAACGTCTGAAGAATAATAGTGAAGGAGGTAAAAAGAGAGCTAAAGTCAAGGGTTTTATGAGTAAAAGAGAAAGTTTCACAAAATAATGAGACACCAACATTTTACCAGAGAATAAGGGAATAATGGATACTCACTAATGGAATTCCTGAAGCAAGAAGGAGCCACAGATAGAACAAATTCAAGGCAAGGCATATAGAAAAGGATCTGGAACTAGTTTGAACGCAACCTCACTGCTGAATATTCTTTAGGGAGGAGAAAGTGGGGATTAAAGTAGGACTTTAATATTTAAAATATAAGATAATTTGTATAAACTCTTCAAAACTAAAATTTCAAAGGATATCTTTGCAGATCACAACTCAATAAAACTAGGGGAAAATGTATGTATATACATGTTTGTATAAAACAAATACACCAAATAATGGTGAATTTTAAATCTCCTAAAAAAATACCAAAAAAAACTTCTGGTCAACGAAAACAAAACTGTTATTACAGATTACAAAACCAGTAGAGTGAAAACAAGCCACATTACATCTAAGATATGACCATTCCTGGAATCTGAGGCCTATGCACAACACTGAGTGCATTTCTTTTTTTTTTTTTTTTTTTTTTTTTTTTTGCGGTATGCGGGCCTCTCACTGCTGTGGCCTCTCCCGTTGCGGAGCACAGGCTCCGGATGCGCAGGCTCAGCGGCCATGGCTCACGGGCCCAGCCGCTCCGCGGCATGTGGGATCCTCCCGGACCGGGGCACGAACCCGTGTCCCCTGCATCGGCAGGCGGACTCTCAACCACTGCGCCACCAGGGAAGCCCCTGAGTGCATTTCTTATCAAACAAGATTGCTGGGAATAAATGAACCAAGCCTTCAATCCAAGAAGTTAGAAAGAGAAAAAGGAAACAAACCTAGAGAAAGAGGAAGAAAGAAGAGACAGAAGTTAATACATTTGAAACTAGAAAAATTAAATTAGAATGAATAAAAAACCCAAGAGCTGAACCATTGGAAAACAACAGCAAAATATACAATCCTTTTAAGTAATCTGATCAAGTAAAAAGTGAAACATTATTATTCAGAAGGAAGAAAAAAATACAATTCCAGAAACAGGTAAGATTTTAAAAATTACAATACTATGCATAATTCTCTGGTATATACGATAATCCCTAATGAAATAAATGATAATTTTAGAAAAATTGAGATTACCAAAGTTAATTTAAGAAAAAGCAGAAAATCTGAATATACCAATAACCATGTGATAAAGTGAAACACTTGTAAAAGAGATAGTCTCTGGAAAGGCATGAAGCTCAGATGGTTTTAGCAAGAAGTTCTTCCAAATTCTGAGAAGGAATGATATTTTTGTCCTGTTTAAACTGTTACAAAGCATGGAAGAAATGCAAAATGTCACAATTCATGTTATCAAATTATGTTGCTGTTCTCTCTAACTACTCTTCCCCCCACTCAGACCCAAGCTGTTATGATTTGTAATTTGCTGCCTCAAGAATTTTTGAACAATTCTCTCTCCTCTTTTGCAAAAAACTCCATTGAAGAGATCAGTTTAAGTATTTTCGTGGTGGAGACCAGTTTTTCCTTAGAGGAAAGCCAAGAAGAAATTCCCTTGAACTGCTGAGAAAGAAAGATTTATAATTCCCCAAAACATCAGGGACCTGCACTCTGTGCTCTGGCATGTTCTAGAAAGCAGTAAAACCTCTGGGGAAAATGGCAGCATAGGGATCTAGGACTGAATAATAGGTGGCTTGGGAGCAACTGAGGAGCAGAGATGACTGATGACAAGGGTTACCTCCAATGCCTTGGTACTTTGTAAGACCCCAGAAACTTTATACTACTTCAGTAATAGGAAAGAGACTCAAGAATAACTGACTGAATTTCCTGCCAATCTAGGGGCATATGTACTTGGACTTGGAAGTAAATTGATTTAAAAGTAATAAAAACTGTGATATTTCTGTCACAATTGAGTTTGCACATTAAGATCATACCCACTTCATACAGATTCAAAATTTTCTTAAATATATTTCTAGTAAATTAAATCTGGGAGAATAATAAAAAATCAAACTGGGATAATTCTACAAATATAAGCATGGTTAAATATTGAACAATCTATTTATATAATTGATCAAATTAATGGCCAAAGTTAAAAATTATGATTCTACTTCTAGCTGCTGAAAAGGAATTTGAAAAAAATTCAACATTCTCAATTTTTAAAAATTTAATGAAATTAAAAATAAAAGGTCACTTGCCATTGTTTTGCTAGGTTCTTTCACACACTTTAAAAAAAATTTTAGCAGTCCTATCTCTATTTTTTAGACATAAAAATTTTACCCTGAAAAAATTAAATAGCTGACCGAAGGGCATTCAGATTATTTAGTGAACAAGTTAGAATGCAGGTAGTCTGTTTCCTTATAGACTTACTGTGCCATTAAGTTACCTGGTCTAAAAGATAGTAAATTACAGAGCAAAGAATAAATTGAATATGTTTGACTCTAAGTCCAATGCTTCCTACACTCAAAGTTGGAAGTGTCTGTCTCTCCTGACACTCTTTAGACCACAGTCTTGCCTCCTTATTCATCTTTGTTTTCCCTCATATCAGTATTGTGCTAACAACCTATTACAAACTCTACAAATGTTTGACTTGAATAAATGAGCATTTTGAGTTAAATCTGTGGGCAGGGGTGATATTGGAAATGTTTGACAACTTACATGCCATAGACACCAGCTAATCAAAACAGGCACCAGCCAAAAACAACTATCATCACTATGATAATGGTATCAGTATGGTCTAATAACTATCAGGCCTGTCCAAAAGTGCTCAGCTCCATCCCTAATTTCTCCTGTCCACATGAAAATACCATTGGAATGCTAACAGTCATTTTGTTTAACCTACCTTTGCTGCATTTGACAAAGTTGTTTGGACTAGTGGTGGGCACCAGACATAGCCCATTTCCTTCCTTTCAGCCTGCCTCCTCAGATACTACAGATCATTCCAGTCCAGAGTGTATGATTCAAATGGGTTCAACAGAGTCTCTTTCCTGAGGACTTAGAATTTGTCATGGTGTAAGATAAATAATCAGTAAAAGAATTAGTGTCTCGTCAGGTGGTTGGACATTTAAGAGATTCTACCAACTCTCAGGGCAGTGTTTTCCACCATATTTTCTGGAGATGCACAAAGATACTTATACAAAGAGAAAGAGAAGCTTGAAGCAAGACTGAGGAAGGACAGAAATGAGGGACAGTCTTGATTTCTAATCTTGATTCCTGGTCCCTAGCTTTGTTTCCTGCAGGTAACAGACAGGATTCAACCAAAGAAGCAGAACCATTAGGATATAGAGATATATATTAAGAAATTTATTACAGGGAATTTGCATGCCCAATTTTGGGGGCTGGCTAAGAAGTTTTTACAAGGCTGCCTCCGCATCTCTTGCTAGAGCCCAAAGTTCCCAGGGCAGACAGTCTGGAAGAGAAGCTTACCAGCTTACTGGAATTCCATGAGAACAAGTTGGAACTCCACAACAGTGGACTGAAACTTGTGTGCATTTTTATTGCCACTGACCTTATAATGGTTATCTTGCAGAAGACATGTCCCTTTCCCAAGATGCTGAACACACACGTAGACACACACCTGGCCAAGCAGTAAGACAACTGAAAGAACATCCAGTGTGAAGGGAGAGCAGCTGCAGGTCCACCTGCTGCTTCACACCAAGGAGGGTAGTCAGCTGATCAGCAACAATATATGTGTCCTACGAAATGGCCTCTGCCTTCCTTCCTCTCTCCAGCTCTGGATAGAATCTTCTCTGTATCCCCCGTTAATGAAATATACCAAAAAAGGGCATTCTGGGAGGGGTGATTCAGCCTAGATATATTGATATATTACAAAGTCATCAAATTGCAATGCTAACTCAGGTACATCTTTGTGGCTTGTAACAACAACAATAAATAATAGTAATTCCTAACTTCCACAGGAGAGGAGTGGAAAATCATAGATAAAAGAGAAGAAGATATATGGAGGCCCCAGAATCAGATAACAAATGATAGTACAATAATAATAATAATAATAATATGACATTCTTATGGCGTTTTATAATTGGCAACAGAAGATATTCAAATAACTTCACAATCATAATTCACCATGTGGGCTTGTACCACATTTCCTAAATTGCTTTGAAAATAGAACAGATACCAATTTGTGTGTGTGTGTGTGTGTGTGTGTGTGTGTCTGTGTCTGTGTTTGGGGTAGGGGAGAGTTGGTGGTATCCTTTTGCCTAAATAGAAGAGTTGAAGTAGATGACTTCTCAAGATTCTTTCCAACTACATGATTGTATTATAACCCAAAATTTCTTTAATTGCACTTATTCCCATGATTCAATTAGCTTATTCATATTAAGAATCTTTTCAATCTTAAAAAACATATACATACTTGTTGGCCAGAGCAAGTGTTTTCCATGAAATGCCACAGGAAAAAAAAAAACTTTCAAGAAGAATAAGTGCCTCCAAAATTTGACTTGGAACAGATATGCAGTACCTCTGCTGCTTATGAAAAGCATGCATGATTGGACATAAAAATAGCTTCTTGATTTAGGTAAAATTACTCACGGTTAAACTTTAAAAATAAATAAAAGCTGAGCCTATCAAACTTCTCCCAATTACCCTAGACAACTTCTGCACCAGATTTGAATGAGGAAGGATTTCTTTATTTGATACAGTGTACCTCCATTTTCTAAGATATTCTGCCACCAACTCTGAGTTCATAATCAACCTCAGCTCACATTAAGGACCACTAACTATATTAAAAGAGATGCCATTTTGACAAACACATTCACACAACATTGCTCTGGCCTTAATTTGGTCTTCTCAGGAGAATGGAGAATTTTAATGTTATTAAAATAACAAACAAACAAAAAGACAAGCAAGAAAGAGAAAACAATACAAAGAAACTAATTTTATTTGTGGACTTATTGTCACCATTTTACTTATATACATCCATTGGTAAAATACAGATATTTGCACAAAGAAATAAGTAAGCGCCCAAAATTGAACAATCACATTTCCATATCTATCCATATATTTTATATGTATATAAATATATACATGTGTATATGTGTGTATGTGTATTTATTATATGTATAACATATGCACGTGTATGTATATAGATAAATAATTTAATGCATCACTTTGGTCAAGCCACTGTTCGGAGTACGGAGCATACATATTAATCTTCGTAGTGCCCTTTTTTTGGGGGTTGGAAAAGCAAGTCAAAAACTTCTCTTCCAGTCCCCCTCACCCCCACATTCAAGAAGACAAGGTAGATTAGTTAAATTTCACAATCTCCCATGAGGCCTAAGTTCCAGAGGCTCACGAATTCACTAGGCATGTGGTGAGGATCTGTAGGACCTACTAGTTTCTCAGAGCTAGAGAAATAAAATCTTTCCCTGGCTGCTACTTTTCTATTCTGAAAATTCTCTGCCTTCCAAATGTATTATAAAGACAAGCCCATGTGCTACACCTGTGCCTCATGTAAGAAGGCCTGCAGTGGGCAGCTGGGTCCACCTTTGCATGTGCATTGGCACAAACTCTTGTGTTCTTTCTACAAAAGAAGAGGCTATCTCTGTAGCTGGTGGTAAAAGCTGACCCTCGGGCATGTATTAGAGGAAATAGAGGGCATATGTCTTGTTTTGGTTCCAGACCATTTGAGCCTAATAGTAGAAACTATTTCCAGTGCTCTGACTTCATGCCAGTAATTGTCCTGAGTGCTCACGTGGATCACTTCCTTATCTCTCATATCAACCATACAAGGTTGCATTATGACTTGAATAAGACAATTCTCTCTTATTCTTGGTGGTAGATATTGTCCACAGTAGCAATTTTAGACGTATGAGTTTGCTACTTTGTCACAACCTCTCTACCAGGAGGTTATAAAGAAAACAAATCTCAGATCAAAATCTGCCACATATTAAAGTCATTAATTAAAGATTATTTATTATTAAGCAGGAACAGAACAGTTCATACAATGTATTCTGCCGGTTTGATCAACCCCAAACCTGTCCCTTTAGTGCTCCAAACTTCAACATGAAGGAATATTATTTAAGACAGATGACCACATATTTTAAAGTCAGAGCTCCATTTACAATAAAGTCAGCATCGACTAAAGAAACCCCCAAACCAATCAAGGACCATATGGACACTCTCAGGGTAAAGACTACTGGCCTCCCTAGATGCTTCTGTCTTGTTCTGAAAAGATGGAGCACACTGGTAATATTTTTTAAATATTTAAGTCAATCCTCATATCTTGAAAACACTTTAACTAAGTAAAGACCATTTCTAACATTTTTTATTCTAATTATCAAGCCACCAATTTTACAAATAACAACTTATTCCTGAAATTCACCATTAACAAAGTAAAATTACAAAGTATAATTAACAAAGTATATTATGTTTATTATGATATCAATAACAGAATTCACATGCATTTCAATATGGTTTCCTAGTGTGCATCATTTCTAAATATAGTATTAACTGCACCTATATTACAATATTTGAAGATAAATTACAGACATTATAACAAGCAGGAACTGTGATCATCTCTATGTTACAGCTAAAGAATTTGAGGCCTTCAAGAGATTACATAACTCTAAGGTCACATTTAGTCAAAATTCAAACCTAACAAG
This sequence comes from Aethalodelphis obliquidens, assembly GCF_003676395.1. Lineage (NCBI taxonomy): Eukaryota > Metazoa > Chordata > Mammalia > Artiodactyla > Delphinidae > Aethalodelphis > Aethalodelphis obliquidens. The sequence continues at coordinate 29,118,953 of NW_020837950.1, read as the reverse complement.
TCTGTCCCAGGGCCCATGCATAATTTACAGGATTCAGCTTAGGTCATAGAGTTTTATGTTGGATTTGGGAACCAAAGTGCAATACTCAAATAGACTGATCCTTTGCTAGCTACAGCTCTCCTACATATGCTTTCCCTAGTCACCTCTCAGGAAGTACTTACAGGTTAAAGACAAGATTAGGGGGCCTTCCCTGGTGGCGCAGTGGTTAAGAATCTGCCTGTCAATGCAGGGCACGTGGGTTCAAGCCCTGGTCCGGGAAGATCCCACATGCCGCAGAGCAACTAAGCCTATGAGCCACAACTACTGAGCCTGCGCTCTAGAGCCCATGAGCCACAACTACTGAGCCCACGTGCCACAACTACTGAAGCCCACATGCCTAGAGCCTGTGTTCCACAACAAGAGAAGCCACAAAGAGTAGCCGCTGCTCACCACAACTAGAGAAAGCCTGCGTGCAGCAACAAAGGACCAATGCATCCAAAAATAAATAAATAATATATTATAAATAAATAAATAAATAAATACAAGATCAGGATAAATATCTTCACTCACTATATTAGCAGGACCTTTCAGCTCATACCATGTAAGTTCCAATTTGGTGTTCATTCAAAAGTTTATTTATCCTAATTTCTGTTGCTTTCTCATAAAGAAAAAAAGTATATTTTTTTAAAAAATATAGCAAATTGATCTAAGATCACTTTGGTATATTCACATTTTGACCAGAGTAAAACTTCAAGTGCTAAATATATATTGATGATGTTTATTAGTCTTTAAATTTTCAAAATAATTTAAGGCTTCTGAATTTCACTTCCATTTGATCCTGATAAAATGCTGCTTGACTCTGAATAAATAATCTTAAACATGCTTGAAACAAAAAGCTGCTAAGATCCTTTAGACATCAAATGGTCTCATGAAACACTTGAATGGGCCAAATATAAAAGACTCAGAAACATAAGGATTAAATTTCCCTTGACATCCACTTGTTATAAAATTAAGAAACTGTGATTGGCCAGTTTTGGAAATTTTGTAACATTTGTAAAGGCATTCAAGATGTTTTTCAGAACTTAAAGCAGTCTGGGCTCTTCCATTCCCAATAAAAAATATATAATAAATTTACACACATGGAGAGTGAAAATGTATATGTATGTATGTGTGCATACATATATATATAATCATTTATTTTTTTAATTTTACAGTTTCAAGTGGAAAGTTTGTACCTCAACTTTTGACTTCTGGTGATACCTGAATATACATTACCTAATCCCATTACTTTAAACCAGAGATCAATTTTTTGCTAGAATTTTTAAAATATGGAAAAAATTTAATTATTCACCGAACTTCTATGGTACTATAGCACCTGGAGGCTCATCTTCAAATGCTCACTTCTTTAGGAAGTGAGCTTTTGTGTCATAAATATTATCTGCATGGTGGAATTCCTGCAGGCTATGTTCCATGGGCTATGACAGATTGTAACTATGGTTCTTCAGATTCCCCTAATTTTATGGATAGCCCTAATCCCTTCTTTTTTATTTTCCAGTTTTATTGAGATATAATTGACATATAACATTGTGTAAGTTTAAGGTGTACAATGTGATGATTTGATGTATATATATATATATATATATATATATACACATATAGTGAAATGTTCACCACAAAAATTTAGTTAACACATCCTTCACTTCACATAACTTTGTCAATGTCATTATGGTGAAAACATTAAAACTCTCATAGCGGTTTGGCCTGAGGCGACCCAGCACTGGAGCCTGCCCGGCTCTTTGGTTGGGCTAATGGTGGACTCTGGGAGGGCTCACGCCAGGGAGTGCTTCCCAGAACTTCTGCTGCCAGTGTCCTTGTCCTCACGGTGGGCCGCGGCCACCCCCCGCCTCTGCAGGAGACCCTCCAACACTAGCAGCCTTTGCTCAAGATACAAGAAGGAAGAAACCGGGTACGTTGACCAGAGCATTCGGGGTCCCTTGGTGTTCCCTTGCCATCAGAGAAAACCTTCTCCCACTAAAGGACTGGATTCTCACGTGGTTCAATCTATTTACTCTCTCTCCTGAAATATGCAATTTTCCATCTGTTCCAGGAGTTGGTGCCCATCAATATCTGGTGTGGAGTAAAAAGCTCAAAACATCAAATGAAGACTTGCCTCAGCAATTCTTTCAAATCCCCCACTGGAACTTCTAAAATGGCCCACCTTTCAAAGTGGCATAAAAAGCAATGAGCCATTTAGTGATTCAGCCAGAAATACAAAGCCCAGGCTGCTTCTCCTTAAACATTTCCATAAGGCAAAAAACAAACAAAAAACCAGCAAAGAGAGAAGAAAAAGATAACTTTTTCTTATGATCTACATCAACGATGGCAAAAGGCTTCACCTCACATGACAACTCCAATCAAGTAGTAGTTCTGCCTGAAGTGCTGGGTTAAGAACTTTGAAGTCATGTCTGGACATGGTAGGAAATGTGCCGTGATCAATTAGTAATGTCTGCATATATAATGAGGAGTGGAAGCCTGTATGCCATCCTGGCTTCCACCTTCCAAAAGTCACAATTAAGAGTTTATTCATCTGGAGTTATCTAGTATGTGTTATTATATGTGGATAATTTAAAAGTATCTTTTAATGCCCAGCATAACTGATGGCATTAAAGAAATTACAATACATATCAGCAATTTTCCACAATGGGCCACTACTCAGAAAAGTGATCTAGGGTTTTCCCTAGACAACCGTGTAAGAAACCTATAACATGCTTACATCTTTATTGCTCACATCTAAGCTCCATAAAATTGGCTTCACCCAACTGGATTTCTCTAAAAATAAATAGTTGTTCTTTCTATTCTCACTCCCCCCATAAAAACCTCTCATAGCAACTTTTGCATAAACAATACAGTATTGTTAACTGTAGTCACCATGCTGTACATTAGATTCCAGAACTTATTCATCTTGTAACTGGAAGTTTGTACCCTTTAACCAATATGTCCCCCTACAGCCTGCCCTCAACCCCTGGCAATCAGCTTCTACTCCCTGTTTCTATGAATTTGGTGTTTTTAGGTTCCACATGTAAGTGAGCTCAGCAGTCTTTCTTCATCTGACTTATTTCACTTATCATAATGCCCTCAAGTTTCATCCATGTTGTTACAAATGGCAAGATTTCCTTTTTTATGGCTAAATAATATTCTCTCTCTCTCTCTCTCTCTCTCTATATATATATATATACATACACACACATATGTACATTTTATGAACAAAAATAGAAAAACACATCACACTCTAGTGATTTCCAAATTGAATGTGCAGCCATATCTTTTTTCCAGAGATCAAACCTGTATAATTGAACATTTGCTGAGCTCTTTCCACCAGCCACCTCCAATTAAACATGCCCCAAACCAAACACATAATTTTCTTCTGTTGCTTGTCTGAAATCTGCTTAAACCACTTCAGCATTGTCATTATAATATGTGTGTGTATTAGTTTTCATTCGCACCCTAGGGGCAGTCAATTGTCCTAATCTAGAAAACGCTCCCAGGATGGGTCTTGGCAATTAAAAGATATAGTTACTTGAAGTAATTTAACTATCTTTTTTTCCCCAAACAAGAGCAGAGGTTTTGCTAATTAGCATAATGGACATTAAGAAGGAGCTTTTGTTTGTGGCATTAGTGGTATTAAAGATATGTACATAAGCTAGAACAAATTTTAGGAAGCTAAAGAGACCAATCATCTGTACCTATAGAAATAATTCTCTTGCCTTAAATCTAAAAACTCATCAGAGGATTCTTGGACACCTCCCTCCAATTAGATGGCTAGCTAAATCCTGCCCCTAGAATATTAGCACATTTGCCTCCAACGAACTTTTTATGAAAGCTGCTGTCCCTAAAAGGACAAAGATCCAGAGTTGTTTACACTTACATAACAGGTTGGATGTCTGTGTTTATAACCTGATTGCTGATAAATGCCTATATGCATGGCAGCATTTTTCTGAGAATGCTTTCTGTGGCCTCTCCCGTTGCAGAGCACAGGCTCCGGACGCACAGGCTCAGCGGCCATGGCTCACGGGCATAGCCGCTCTGCAGCATGTGGGATCTTCCCGGAGTAGGGCATGAACCCGTGTCCCCTGCATCGGCAGGCGGAATCTGCAACCACTGCGCCACCAGGGAAGCCCCAAGAATGCTTTCTTTCTAATCTAGGAATGAGAATTATTGAAGGACCCCTATAGTCCTCACCCACTTATAATTATTGTAGACTACAGATACTTCCAGAAACTATCTAATATAAACATGCAACCATCAAACATTTTCCTACTTTCATATTCCTTAGCACAGCAAGGAAACCTTCGTTCAGTTTGTAGAAACCGGAAGTCTAGACATTATTGTGACAGCTCCTGCTACAGAGCCCCATATATAATTTCATATTGAGTCCTATGATTCCTCCATAATGAATTGTGTATTTATTCATTTAATTTTTTTTCAATCCTAATAAACTCCCCCTGTTCAGGCTTCCATTATTTCTCACATGGATTGAGACAACTTCATCTTAATTCATGTCTCTGGGGACAGTCTTTCTTTACATTCTACAAACTGTACATGGAGTAAGCATTCTAAAATTGAATTTCAATAATGGTACACCATCCCCCAGTTAACCTTCTCAATTGTTTCTCATTATCCTCAGAAGCATGTCCTAATAAAAAGGTGCAGGACCCTGTGGGTCCCTCCTTGGTGCAAATCCTTTCCTTTCCATGTCCCCCATTTCTCGTTTGTAGGAAATAGGCTTCATTCCACCTCCTTGACCTTCCTTGAGTTCCAAAGGGCAGATTCAAACAGTTGCTAATCAGGGAAGGGAGGGAATGCAGAAGCAAGGGAGGAACAGTCAAGAAACAATAGTACAGCCTTGCTGCTGGTTTCTGGTTCCTCCTGAAGGAATATACATAACAATACCTTTGAGTTCTTCAGGAACTAAGATCCCTATCCAGGTGGAGGATGGTAACTTCAGGCTGAACACAAGATTCCTGGAGCACTACCCTGTTACCTCACCACCAGCCAATCAGAAAAAAGCCACACACCCTGCAGCCCTCACCCCAAATTTTGCCTATAAAAACTCCCCAAAAACTATCTGGGAGTTCAGGGTTTTTGGGTGTGAGCTAACTGTTCTCCTTGCTTGGTCCTTCAATAAACCTTTCTCTGCTCCAAACTCCGACATTTAGGTTTGTTTGGCCTCACCATGTTGGGCACACGAACTTACATTTGGTAACATTAATGCCCTGATAGAGTAACAAAGTTCTCAAGAAAGACACTTATGACTTTGCCGTTGTGTTCCCTTTAGCAAGGGCACAGAGGCATGAAGTAGTACAGCATTTCTGCAGAACTTTCAACTCTTCCATAGTGTCTGAGGGTGAAGTGAAGATGGTGGAGTGATGCAAGATTAGGGGAGGTTGGTGGTGGCCACATCATGACAAGCCTTGTATTCATCAGCCAGTGCTTGGGCTCTATTGCATCTAGGTTTGTTTTTTTCATTTGATTTTTTTAATTAAGAATTTTCAACGTCTGCCCTATGAAGATGGGCAGTATAAAATTAAGCAAAAATGTTATAGGTTTCCAAAATGTGTTGAAATTCTGATTCTTAATTTTAATCATTGTAATCCTCAATGCAAAGACAGACTGTAAATAATTAATTGGGAGTTAGTGCCCATTCAATGATTTCCACTTATTAAATAATTTGACTTTTACTATGAATTCTTTTGTTGTATTCAAAACAATGGTCTGTGTTGAAGAATGATCTTAAAACTTTTCTTATGACCATAAATGAGAAGTTATTGTTTCTCATTCTCCTCTGCTTGCTGTTAATAGTAAGTTTAGCTGTCAGAAACCGGAAAGAAAATCCTGTGATCTTTACCATGTGATCTTCTCTGACATATCAAAGTCCAATTTTGAGAAGTTTTTGTGGTTCATCATAAAAGATGAAGAAGAAGAAGGAGGAGAAGGTAGAAGAGGAGGAAGAGGAGGAGGAACTAGGTCCATTGAGCATTTAAAATTGCTCCACTTACTTCATTTTTAGCCTAATTTGTGGTTTCTCTGAGAAATCTTCATTTAGAAATCCCAAGACCCACACAGCATGGTCAGTGCACTGGAACAGAGTAATACCTGGTGGTGTCAATTCTAATCCCCTATGGGTCATGACATTGTTGAGTGCTATTGAATTATACTTGCAAGTAAAAGTCTGTAGTTTGGATCATGTGGTGCAGATAAACAATACAGAACCAGAACGAACAAGGCAGAATCATATTGATGTCTCTTTACAGAACATATGCTACAGGTCCATAAGTAATAAGGCAACTACAAGACAATTATAAACCTGATCTCTTTGAAATGTACCAGAGCAAGTGCTTTTGCATTTAGGACAATTTTTGATAACGTGTTATAAGAGTTGTAAAAAGAATATTTTAAAGTGAATTTGGCCATAGTGAACATACAGTAAAGTAGGCCTTCTCTTATGTAAGTTTTTTCATATGATCACAAGGAATAAAAAAGTAATAAATTCAGAATGTGAATGGGCAATTTGATATGAGAAAATTATGGAACAGGTTAGTGTTAGGTTTTGGTTAAGATAATCAAGTACACAAATGTTCGAAGCAAAATTATAAAAGCAGAGAAAATAAATGAGGTGGGAGAATTGCCCTTATATTATGATTTGATTAAGAATTAGAAGTCTACTCATCTTTCTGTTATGATGTAGACTGAAATGACTTCCTTCTGTAAGTCCTAAATAAACGAACCTTTATTTATTGATTTATTCATTTAACATGGGTTGTCCAACTGGTAGCTATGTTTGGTCTTTCTTGAAATCTAAGTATCCTTTGACTTTTATTACCAATTCTTTTTTTTTTTTAATTTCACTTAAATTGTTTCACTTAATAATTTAACCCTGACATCCCTGTTTTGAACATGACAAACTCTTTCTTGCCCAGGGCCAGAGCTATGAGCCAGGATGTGAACTCAGAGCTAATGACTCCAGTGCAGACTTCAATTCCACCCTCATAAAGTTTAAATCTAGCATAGTAGTTGTTATTTACATATATAATCTTTAAACAAGGTGGAGAGTAGTAGATAACATGATACATATAAAGACCAAATTCTAGAAAGTCCCTTGGTAAGACAATCTGGAAAGGCTTTGTGGATGTAGTGACATTGCAATGATATTATTGCAGAAAGATGGAACAGACATAGAGACTAGGTAGGCAAGGGGTCCATCTGAGATAAGTTAGAGAGTGTGTTAATGAGTGTGTGGATTTTAAATGAAGAAGATGAATTATTGCCTAAAAAGACTTTAATTGAAAGTGTAGGAAACCTGACTCCTGGGGACAAAACCATCAAGCATTACCTAGAATCTGAAAGATACTCTATGTATTATTGTAGGCACAAACAATACTTCCATTTTTCATACTGAGAAAATCTGGAAAGCATGAATATTAAAGAAATAAATGAAGTTTTTTTGCAAGGCAAAACATAGAATTACTCCTATATCCCTTCTGTACCTATGAGACAAACATCCAAAAATGTATGAACAGATCACAAACCCATACCCATATCCACACAAGAAAATGTTTAAGAATTTTAAAAATCACATAAAAATCCTTGAAAAATATTTAGTTTTTATTTTGTTGTAAAAAACATTTTTATATCTCATGAAATATAAAAATCCAATATCACCTAGATATAGCTGTTGTTATTGTTGAAATCTTTCAAAAAATGTTTCCTACATGTCCACCTACAACACATACACACGCGCGTGCACACACACACACACACAGAGTTTTTAAAACTTACATCATGTATTTAGTAGTTGAATAGTACTTCAATGAACTTAGGTACTAATTGATTTAAACAATGTCCTACTGGTAAATATAGATTGCCAAGTTTTGCTTTCATAAATAATCCTGAAAGGAATATCTTTAAACAAATATCATATTGTTCTTGTTCTCTGATTTCTTCATAATAAACTCCTAGGTGGTAATTGCTGTATTTACTTATACATCCAGATAGATAGGTAGATAGATATATGATAGATGAAAGAAAGAAAGAAAGAAAGAAAGAAAGAAAGAAAGAAAGAAAGAA
>NW_020837950.1:28993643-29110840 GCF_003676395.1 Aethalodelphis obliquidens | reverse complement strand
AAAGAAAGAAAGAAAGAAAGAAAGAAAGAAAGAAAGAAAGAAAGAAAAAGAAAGGAAGGAAGAAAGAAAGGAAGGAAGAAATAGATACATTATGTATACATAAAATCTGTCCAGCAGATAATTTACCAGTTTATCTACAAAATAGTATATGAGCATATCCATTTCTCCAAAACCTTACCAATATTAGGAGTTATCATTAAGTTTTGATAATCTGATTTTATATAAAAAATATTTGAGAGCCTATATAGGCCAGTCTCTTTTCTAAGTTCTGAGAATGAGCAATCATCATATAACATTCTCTGCCTTCAAGGAGCTTACATTCTAGTAGAAAGAGACAGATAATAAACAAAACAAATAGAAAATTTATATTACAGCATGTTAAATAATACATATAGCATGTTATAAGTTGATTTTGTTATGAAGAAAAATAAAACAGGAAATAAACAATTAGAAGTGCGGCAACAGTGGTGGAATTTTTCCCTTAAAAAGTGGTATCCCACACAACTTTATGTACATTTCTTTCATTGTTTTCTAGGTTTGTATATTTATTGGACCTTTCTTCTTTATCTTTTTATATCCACACCTATATTTTCCATTTGGATTTTTTTTCTTATTGAGTTATAAAATCTCTTCATAAGTTAAATGTAATATATAATACATTATATTGATGTTATATATTCATTAATTATATAATTAATAGAATTAATACCAATAATATATTGCTTATATACAATACATATACATATTTATAGTATAATATATATTTCTCAGCACTATAGAATGCATAATCATCATTGGTCTTTTAACTTTACAGTATTTTCTATATACATGTACATTTGCTCATTTGGAGGAGAATTTACATCATTAAAATATTGACTCTTCATTACCATGACATACATTTATGTATACTTGTCTTTTCTAGCTTTACATAGGATTCTAGAACCTTTTGTTTGTATTCAAATAGATTCTGAAAACAAGTAATTTTTAAGTATTTGTTGCTACTTTCCCCCTATTTTATCTCCTGCTGATTGATGTTGTTATATTGCTGTGTCTTTGCTTTGACTTGCAGATTCCTTGAAGACCTGATAAAATCTCTGGAAACTTGTCTGAATAAACTACCCACATATAATTTGGCATACAATTTCAGAGACTCAGTGATCTCTTGAAGTTCAGACAGATCTTTTAGTTGTATATTAACCCTTAGTTTATATATTCTGTAATATATGAAAGCTATTAAAGTTTGCATTTTTAAAATTCAGTCATCTTTCTGAATTATCATACATGTACTTTTTCAATGGATTTTCTAGTACTTTCCAGGTAGACAATATGTCACTTGAAAATAACAATATCATCTTCTCCTTACAAATATTTTTACTTCTTATTTTATCTATTTTATCCAGTATTTTCAGAACAATATTAAATAGCCTTAGGAAAACACTAATTAGCTTTAACAAGTACTTCACCTTATGTATATATGTGCTGTTAGCTTTAGTCAATTTCTTTATCATACTATAGAAGTATCCTTCTATTCATATTTTACTGTAAGGTCTTATCAGGTATTGGTGTTGAATTTTTCTAATACTTTTATCAGTATTTTTAGAAAACATCATATGATTTTTATTTGTTCAGATAAAATGTTGGATTATTATTAACAGTACCAGGCAGGAGAGTCTAGGCTCTTATATTTTCAGTAAGAAAACAACCACAAATCCTGTTAGAGTAACACAAGAAAAGCTTTTCTTGCTCATATGAGAGGCTTACTTGGGGGCGCCAAGGGACACCATGTAAAAGCTTAGGAATTCAGGTTGACAAAGACTTCCCCTTAACAGCTGCCACAATCATCAGAGAAGTAGGAAGAGAACCTGGAAAATCAGACTGGTTTTAAAGTTTCTGCCCCTAAGTAACACATGTCACTTCCACTCACATTTCACTGGGTCACTCGTTCTTGCTCATGTTTAAAAAAAGCAGAGAAGGGCAATCGTAGGTATCAGAGGAGGGACTACAGAAGGAATTTAGTTAATGTCCCAACATTTTTGCCGTCATGAAATAAACATTATTTTATGTTTTAGTCAGGGTTTTTTAGAGAAGCAGAGCCAATGTATACTATAATTATATATATATGACTTCTTGAATTTTATATATGCATACCTATATATATATATATATTATATATATATATAGGTATGCATATATATAGGTATGCATACATATATATAGGTATATATATGTATATATATAGGTATGCATATATATAGGTATGCATATATATATATGCATAGGTATGCATATATATATATATATGACATATATATATATGACTTCTTGAAAGGAATAGGCTCTCATGATCATGGAAGCTGAGAAGTCTAGGTCCAGGAGAGCCAGTGGTATAGTTCCGGTACAAATCTGAGTCCAAATGCAGGAGAAATCCAATGTACCCGCTCAAAAACCCTCAGGCAGAGAGAAAGAATTCTTTCTTACTCAGCCTTTTATTCTATTCAGTGCTTCAGCTGATTGGATGAGGTCCATCCACACTGAAGGACAATCTACATTACTCAGTTCACGAATTCAAATGTTAATCTCATCCAGAAACATCCTCATAGACTCACCTAGAAATAATGTTTAACCAAATATCTGGGCACCCCACGGCTCAGTCAAGTTAATATACAAAATTAACCATCACACTTTATCAGGTGTATTATTGTAGTAATATAGTTCTATTATTTTATCATTATTTATTTATTATTTAAGTACTACTCCTTGTTTCTTTTTATTTGAATTTATCCAATATATACCTGCCCAATCCTTTTTAAATATTGTGTTTAATTATTTTAGTGCATTTGTTATATACATAGTAAACATTTGAATGTTATTTTTTGAACCAGTCCAGACTCTTTAGCTTTTGTTAGGGAAGTTTATAAATTCCAGAAAGGACAGAAAGGATGAAGGATAAGAGATTCCTCATTTGAGAATGGGCACCAGGGCTTTTGACTCCTGGGCTTTTCAGAAGAACGAAGCAACAAATTCTATACTTTTGCTTAAATAACTCTTAACTGTGTTTCTGAACTTGAAGTCAAATTAGTCCCACTTGCATTTCAGATAGTTCTGATTAATGAGTTCTATCACCTTATAATGTACTTCTGGCTATTTATACTGCCTGACTGTTTTGTCTTTTCTTATCCTATCTTTTGCTCTACCTCCAATGTTCCTATTGCTTTATCTTGTCTCCAATGGTATAAAACTTTATTTTCATTCTAGTAGCGAATGCATATATATTTTTAAATGTGAGCCTCTATTTTTCCTCCAATGTTACAATCATTTTAAAATAAATTATTTATCCTGCCTCTTTGGATGAGGAGCTTGCATGCTATATTTCCTCTCCTCCATAACTGACAATTATCACATTATGGAGAATAATCTAGCTTTTTACAACCCGACTATTAGTATTAACTTAATTGTTACATTACACATTTAAAACAGCTGTATTATATCCATTTTAACACTTGTTTGACAATCAGTTATCAAGTTTTACTCTGCCTATGGCCACTTCTCTTACAACCAGTTTGCCCATATTTCAGATCATTTTTTTTTTCATTTATCAGATGAAAAGGGTAATTTTCTAAATATTTTTTTTTTAGGAAAGATATTCAGATTCTTTATTTTATTAATGCTTACAAGCCTATGACTTTTTTTTTTCCTTTTTGTATGTCATATTGTTTAGGAACAAGTTTGGCTACATCTAAGAGAAAATCCTAAATGAAAAATTGCTTAAAATAGGTTAACATTTATTTCTCTCTCACATAAATGAAGCCTGGGCATACGAAGTCCAGACCTGATCTGGTAGTTTCATGAATTTTGTTAGTGATCCAGGCTTTATACTTTGCCATCCCTGGAGTTCACAGCATTCTTATGGTCCAAGGTGGTTGCTGAAGTGCCAGTCATCACAAGCCCTTTCCAGGCAGAAGAATCGAGGAACAGAGAGATGAGAAAATAAAGTTACTCCCTCCTTTTAAGGAGAATTCGTGGAAGTTTACACACTTCCAGTTATACCTCATTGAACCAATAGGAAGAAAATTGTCAAATCAACGCATGCAATTGCAAGGAAAATTAAGAAATGTGCCTGACTAAAATTGAAGGAGAGAATGGAAATTTGAAAGTACATACAAGTTCTGGCTACATAACTGAGCATTACTTTTCATGAATAAATAAAATTTGGGGGTCACAAACTTTCTTTCTAAAATCTCCATCAATATTGCTTAATTATACCTGTCTTAAACGAAAAGTAATTATCCAGATTTTTCACTTTTGTAAGTAATATCTCCTTTTTCTCTTCTCAACATGCATTTTCTATACTTGATATTTATCTCTGGAATTATAGAGAAAAATTCAAACATGTACATATATACTTTTTTTCATTACTTTTTTTTGAATTCAATAATCCTTTTTAATTTTAAGATTATAGTCTTTCTTCCTCTCAGAAAGTTTCTTTCTATTACTTTGATTTTTGTTTCTCTTCCATTTATTCTGCTTTTACTCTGGCATTTGTACTATAAATACATTGGCTTTCTTAGAGCTCTATCCTCAGTAAATTATCATCCCTCCCTTATATTTTTATTTACTTCTGGAGAATTTCTTTACCTTATTTTCTAAGTCACTAATTGACTTATCATACATTTCCTTATTTGTCTGAAGTTTACTGTTAAAAATTTAGTAATGTTTTTCCTTAGGAATAACAGTTCCTAATCTTGTTTCTCAAATTTTGTTGTGAATAAAAGATAGAGGAACTTTTGATTTCTCTTCTTCCCTGTTTCACGTAGTAAGACCATTTAACAGGAATGCATCTGTACTGATTCTTCAGCACTACCATCTTTTGGACTACTGAGTCTTTTCATCCACCTGGTAATTTTTCTCTGTCTGCATATTCTTAAACAAGAGGTCTATATTTGCCTGGTAATGTGATTTGTGGTTTATTTTTCAGAGGTTGTGTTTAAATTTTCGTCCCTATGAAAGAGGAAGAGAATGTTTACATTTTCTGTGGTTTGATTCTGCTGGCCTGGGGATCCAGATGGCCACAAGACATAGGGAAGGATGTGTTTCATCTTTTCTAGCAGGTTCTGTCCAACCGCTAAAGCAGGTGACTGATTTCTGGCCCGTTCTAGCCTGTAAGGTGGCCAAGAATTAATTCTGAATTGCATTTTCAAATGGAAAGGTAAAAGTTACTGTAAAGCTAAGGCTTAAGGAAAATCTCTTACTATTGCAACTGGTGGGTTTTTTTCCCCAGGTTTGTTGTGTATCAGGAGAGGTTGAGTAAATCTGCTGTGGCTGGTCACTTAAGTACAAAGAACGTTAACATATAGTACTCACGTCCAAATTGTCTAGCTAGCTAACTCTCACCTCCGGTCCTTATTATTCCAAGCTTAGCTTTCTATTTTCCCAGTCTTGTAGGGACAAAATCTACCCACCTACCTAATAGGCAGGACAGCTCCTTTGACTCCATCTGCTTCATATTTTCCAAAAATTTCTCAAAGATTCTTGATCCTTGATGGAAATCCTGTGTTTCCAATGCCACATAGATATATTTTTATCTTTAGACCCCTTGCATAATTTCAATAATTTGGGAGGAGGGAGAAGAAGTAAATGCATGGGCACAAATATCTATTTTGAAACTGAAATCTGAAAATCTGGTTTTTGAGCCAAACCACAACATAAAGGACAATTTTCCAAACTACAGATATGGTTTAAAATGTTTCCACTGCTTACAGTACGTGCTGTGTGGGGTAAAACATTTTAATTATTTTCAGAGAAATAAACTTGTTTTATTTTTTAATGTCAGTAAACCTATACATACAAGAATATTATAAAGCTGAAAATATTTTAACTATCTAAAAACCAGGCCTAGTGCATTTTAAGTACTAAATTGATAAACAGGACACAAGTCTAATATTTCAGGTTGTACATAACAGAATTGTGTGGTTGCTATTTTTCCCATAGTGTACCTAAATAGGCAACTAAAATTGTCAATGTTCTGCCAAACTTTAAGACCTGTGAGGCCAATTGTGATCTTTAATTAAATGTTGGTAATACCTGCTTGACAGATTAAAACTACTTTTATCTCATTAACTTCATTGACCATATCATAATGTTTTTCCCTTTTTTCACACACACAGAAATATATTAATTCCATGCTCACAATCTTCTATCACAGGCCACTATATTAAGTCACACGTGCTTACAGAGGTAAGGTCAGCCTGGCTGTCTCCATTATAGTCAGTAAGAGCTGCTGAAATCTCCCAAATTTGGTCATCAGAATCCTATCTGCTCTCGGATGGATCCATCTGGTTCTAGTGAGCAATAAAGGATAGGATTCTTTAATCAGGAACTTTAAAAAGATTAAAAATTATTTTTTTTAAAAAAGATTCATTGTGAAGAACTGAACTCATATTTTAAAAGAACTGCATAGATAAAGTTAACTAAATTGTTAACCTAAAGTAAAATTAAACACAAAAGGAGGTGATCTACAATCTTCATTACGATGCCTTTCTCCCAACATTGGTAATAGCATTAGTGGTGATGATGGTGATGATGATAGAAGTTATTATGGTCCCCCCTGTGTAGTAGACTTTTGTCCCATCCAGCATTCATCACCCTATGTCCATTAACAGCTCTGGATTTTTTTCTTTGAGTAACACTGCCCTAATCTTGGGCACCTCTTTCTTGTACTTTTTTTTTTTTTTTTTTTTTGCAGTACGCGGGCCTCTCACTGTTGTGGCCTCTCCCGTTGCGGAGCACAGGCTCCGGACGCGCAGGCTCAGCGGCCATGGCTCACGGGCCCAGCCACTCCACGGCATGTGGGATCTTCCCAGACTGGGGCACGAACCCGTGTCCCCTGAATCGGCAGGCAGACTCTCAGCCACTGCGCCACCAGGGAAGCCCCCCTTTCTTGTTCTTACTCCACTTCCTAGTCCCTGATAGAACAAGTTCCATGGCCAAAGACCAGGTCACAGAACCAATTGTTGGTCCTGTGATTTTGTAGGGATGAGTATGGATACATGTTGTTCAAATTACAGAGAATCTAGGGGGTTTGTGAGAGTGACCAGGAAAAGGGTGACTCTCTCTCCAATGAATCCAAGATGCCTGGAGCTGTGGAAATATCTGGACACCATGAGGAGGAAGCTTGCATGAGCATAGAACCAGAAGAGGGGAAGTAGAGCCAAGAGACAGAGGAAGAGAAAACAAGTTTGAGCGGCACCAAATTTGAACTTAAACCCTGAACCAAGTCTTTGCTAAAGCCAATCCTACCCCTGGGCCTCTCGGTTCGTTCTCCCTTGCTCACTCCTCTGCAGCTCCTGATTTGCTTTAAAGAGGCCAAAGAAATTCTCACTCAGACCCCTGCATTTTCTGTTACCTCTGCCTGGAATGACTCCCATCCTCACCCCCAAGCTGTTCTCATTACTCCCTCCTTCACTGTCATCAGGTCTCTGCTCAAATATCAACTCTCCAGATAAGCCCCACATGACACTCTTCCAAAGAAGCACTTTCTGTCACTTCCATAACCCCACCCTGCTTTCACCTGCCTAAGTTTCCTCACATCCACCATTATATAATACAGCAGGTTTTTATGTGTAGCTTCTCTGTCTCTTCCACAGGGGTATGAGCTTCCATGGGCAATAGGTGTGCCTGCTTTCTCATTGCCACATCCAGTGTCAAGGGGCTGGAGGCGGGAGATGTAACAGGGAGGCTTGAGACAAGGGGTAGCTCAGTGTGTTCCAGAGAAATTGGTTTTGCAGGTACCACGGATGGAGCAGAAGGTGTGGCCAAGAGCCTTGGACACAATGAGGTTGAGAGGATCTGAAATGGTATAAAAGAGGTGTCTGATAGAGTAAGTTAATATTGAGAGCCTTCTTAGAAACATGTTTGTCATATTGGAAGCACCACCAAATGTTATTCGTCTATTATTTACAATTATTACAGATGAAACATTTGAAACAGGGGCTTGATGGTTATAAATACATTACAAATAGCACAGTAGATATATGGAGATTTCTTGTATTCATTAATTATGTAGTCATTAATTATAATTAAGGATGTTCATTAATTCATTGGTTTCGATTGACCATCCACCTTGCGCAAGACAGTGCCTGGGACTAGTGATCACAGTAGTGAAAAATTAGATATGGCTTCTGTCCTCATGAGAAGAAAGAGACAAACACGTGATTCTGAATTAAATCATGATTTTGATGGAGAAATACAGGGCTGACTGGGAACATAAAGGAAGGATATGACCTAGCCTTGGTAGGAGATTATCAAGAAGGTCAGAGAAGTAACACTTTAGTCAAGAGGAAGAAGAGAGAAAGAGAGCTTTGTGGGCAGAGGTGACAGCATAGGTGTGGTAGTTAATTGCATGTGTTAGCTTGGCTAGGTCATGGTACTCGGTTTTGGGTCAAACACCAGTCTAGATGTTGTTGTGAAGGTATTTTTTAGATGACACTAACATTTAAATCAGTGGACTTTGAGTAAAATAGATTATCTTTCATAATGTAAATAAGCCTCATTTAATGCTTTAAAGGCTTGAGAGAAAAGACTGAGGTCTCCTTGGGGAAGGATTTCGGCCTCCAAAAGGCCTTTGGACTGGAGGCTGTAATATCAACTCTTGCCTAGGTCTGGAGCCTGCTGTCATGCCCTGCAGATTATAGACTTACTATATATATATAGATATATCTACATCTCTCCTATTGGTCTGTCCTCTGGGGAGAACTCTGGCTAATACAACTGGGCAAAGGCCCCAGGACCACCAGAGAGCACAGCTTGTTCTAGGCTCTGAGAAAAGGGTACTGTGGTAGAGTGAAGTATGAGTGGTTGAGCCTGGAGAGGACAGCAGGAACTAGATATTCAGGACCTTAAGGCAGTGGCATGGATGTTCATTTTATTTTGAGTGCAATGGAAAGCCATTGAAACCTGTGAAGTAGGCTGGGTTGTAAACATTTAGCTTTGAAATCAGAAAACCTATGTAATAATGTGGGTGAAAGATCTTGTGATCCTGAACTAGGGTAGGGCTGAAAGAGAGAGAGAGAGAGAGAGAGAGAGAGAGAGAGATCAGTGGATGTGGCCTTAGCTGTTCTTATTGTGTTTGCCCTGTAGGTGCAACTGTCTTGGATCACTGCAAAATACCCACAGTAGTTGCTAGTGAATAACTTAATTCTGGGGTAAAGATTTCCTCTTCTTGACCTGCATCTATAGCCATGGAAAAAGTTTTGTACATGATTCCAGCTTCTTCCAGGCCAGAGAGATAAGTTCATTTTAAATTCATATTCCCAATTTTTTGTTTGTTTGTTTTAGACATTGAAAAGTTTAATATTTTAACTCAAAAATGTTCAGACATCTTACAAATACCAAGAAACTCTTACCCTGGATGAGACCTGAAATCTCTATAAAAGTGATGTTAATATACTCCTTTCTTTCTCTTTTCCCATTGACTTGATCTGCTAAAATATGGATTGCAAGTTTCAGTAAAAAGCTTGAGATTTATGCTTAAATAGATATAATTACCAGTGAAATTAGAGAACAACCAACTTTAACTTTTCTAGGTATGTGAATCTAATGCTAAGAAATTCACCAATGTTTAAATGGAGTCCTCAAATCTGCCCTGCAGCCCATTACATTCCTCTGGTACTCGTTTTCTCCAGTTACTCACAATATTTCATATCTTTTTCTTTCCCTTAGAATCTCCCACTTCATCTTCTCAGTACCCCTCCTGAAGCTGAAAACTTCCTCTCATACCTTTTGTGAAAACAGAAGCAATGAGAAGGAAAGTCCTCCCAAGGATCATCTAAACCCTCCTTGACTTTCTCCACTCCCACTTTTCCTTCTTCCTCTGATTTCAATGAAGAAAATGTCCCATCTTTCAAAAATTAATCTATCAAATGCTTAGGTTCCCATCAAGTTTTCTGTTGTCTCCTCCAAGGTTTTAATCTCTTTGGTTATCCCCTTGCATCATTTTTTTCTTTTTTTTATAAATATATATTTTTAAATTTATTTATTTATTTTTGGCTGCATAGGGTCTTCATTGCTGCGCGTGGGCTTTCTCTAGATGTGGCGAGCGGGGGCTACTCTTCATTGTGGTGCCCGGGCTTCTCATTGTGGTGGCTTCTCTTGTTGCTGAGCACAGGCTCTAGGCACGAGAGCTTCAATAGTTGTGGCTCGTGGGCTCTAGAACGCAGGCTCAGTAGTTGTAGCGCAGGGGCTTAAAGTTGCTCCACGGCATGTGGGATCTTCCCGGACCAGGGCTCGAACCTGTGTCCCCTGCATTGGCAGTTGGATTCTTAACCACTGTACCACCAGGGAAGTCCCTTTCCCCTTACTTCTTGTATTTTTAAGTTCTCTGTCTCTGCTGGATTATCTGTCAGCATGAAAAGGACACTCAGTGATTCCCATTAAGGATGGAAGAGGAGGAGGAGGCAGCCCTCCTCTTTCAATGATTTCTCCAGCTTTCAGCTCTTCTCTCTTCTTTCCTTCTTCAAATACTCCTCATAACTATGACACGACTCTCCACATCCGGCATAATAACGAAAGGCATTCATCCTCTATTTTCAGATACACAGCAAGACAACAAGAAATTAAGACCACCTTGCAGTACTTTATTATAATTTATTTTTTACTGAGATAACATTTGTTTATAACACTATGTTATCACGTGTACATTATTTCTACTTCTGTATATGCTACAATGTGCTCACCACTGAAAATTTAGTTTTCATCTGTCACCACAGTTGATCTCCTTTACCCATTCACCCTCTTGCCCTGCTCCTCCCGCTATGGTAAACACTATGCTGTAGCTGTGTGTTTGTTTTTGTTTGTTTTGTTCTTTTACTTTGTGTGTTTATTAGTTTTTTAATATTCCACATAAGTGCAAAATCATACATCAACCCTTAGTTCTTTTTTTTTTTTAAAAGAAGTTGTTGGGGGTAGGAGTTTATTAATGAATTTATTTATTTTTGCTGTGTTGGGTCTTCATTTCTGTGCGAGGGCTCTCTCTAGTTGTGGCAAGCGGAGACCACTCTTCATCATGGTGCGTGGGCCTCTCACTATTGCGGCCTCTCTTGTTGCAGAGCACAGGCTCCAGACGCGCAGGCTCAGTAGTTGTGGCTCACGGGCCTAGTTGCTCCGCAGCATGTGGGATCCTCCCAGACCAGGGCTCGAACCCGTGTCCGCTGCATTAGCAGACAGATTCTCAACCACTGCGCCACCAGGGAAGCCCAACCCTTAGTTCTTGACAGCGACCCCAGTGTCTCCAACAGCAGCCAATAGACAGCTCCTTCCTGGGAAGAGCACAGGCAGCACTACACGGTTGAGAGGTTCGGAGAAAAATTGAGCTGATTCAGCTATAGATACATTTTTTTTACAGATTATTTTCCATTATAGGTTATTACAAGATGTTGAATATTATTCCCTGTGTTATACAGTACATCCTTATTGCTTCTCTATTTTATGTAGAGTAGTTTGTATCTGTTAATCCCAAACTCCTAATTTATTCCTATCCCTCCCTTTCCCCTTCAGTAACCATAAATTTGTTTCTATGTCTGTCAGTCTGTTTCTGTTTTGTATATAGACTCATTTGTATTCTTTTTTAGATTCCACATGCAGCAACTAACACATTTACAACGTAGTAAATCAACTATATTGGATTCAGAATGATCTGAATCTGGCAGTCAAATCCACCAGTGAGCACTGCCTTGAAGGGCTGGAGCAGCACTAGAAATGCAAGGATTTACCTTCCCAGAACACACCCCGAGGTGATGTGGCTTTGGAGGAGTCTGGCAGCCAAGAAGCGCAAGCTTAGCCAGCATTCCTGATAACTATGGGATTAGGGTGCCTGCCAACTTTTCATCAACTTCTGTCTCCATAATAAAGACAGAAACTGCTTCACTGGTTATTAGAGAAAAGTCCAAATTGGTTAATTTGGTATAGGTTGAAGAAACAGATTAAAAAATAGTGAACATCACCCCATATCTTCACTGAATTTTTAAGTTCTTACTTAAAATGATTTAAGTAATATTTTGCTTTTCAATGACAGTTTAATGTTAATTTTTGTGATCGCAAATGCATTTTGGAAATCCCCTTGATCACAGCTATGACTAATTTATTTTTAATTGCATACTGACATTGCTTAACTTCCTCTAAATTTTGGCAGTTTTCTACCATTCAGTGCAGCAATCTTTTCATGAGAAAAAAAAAATATTTACTCCAAAGTGAAAACAGGTTTCTCTATGGGTGTTCTAATATATTTGTCACTTTCCAGTTCCAGAATATTTTGGCATTGAGAGTGTCTATTTGACCATTATAGAAGTTTTTGAAAGAGTTATTGTGTTTTAATGTTATTTTTCAATATCTTCAATGTAAATTTGGTTTAGAATTTTGCTTTCTGCAAATACTAATACAAGGAGACAGCATCAAGTTTAAACGGAACTACATATTTAGATTGTGGATGTATTTATGCAGGTTACTACCTTATAAATGGAAATATAATGAGGCTAGGATCTGAAGCGACAAATGGGACTCTGAATGAGTATGTAGGTTAGATATTAATATTTCCATTTTTAAAATAAGGAGATTCAGACTCAGAGAGATTAAGTGATATGTCCAAGGTCACACAGTTAATCTGCTGTCTGGGCCCAACAATCATGCTTGTTCTACTACCCCACATTGATTTGTTATTTTTTGACATTTCTGAAAGAATTCAATCCCCTGAGAGGGGTATGAGGGAAAAAAATTGGAAATGGAACATTATGAAAGATTTCTGTGGCTTGGAGACAATGAACAAACCATGCATTACTCACTCATTTTCCTACCCCCTCCCACCCATCTTGGAAAATTTGGTCAGAGAAAAAATTTATTTTTTGTTTGTTCCAGTAATTCTGCAGATTGTCCTAGGAAAAAAGGACAAATAGAAAAGAAATAGAACATTTGATTCCTGATCTGAGGCAATATACAATATACATAGGAAGAAACTACACACATAAAATAAGGAAAGAATGATGTTTATAAAGCCATGGATTAGTAAGTGCAAATTAACATGCAAATAGACGCTACAGTGCTGGGCATAGAGATGGAAGTGGAAGCAAACTTTTCTCATAATCAGACAGACTACTTATGAAAGGCTACCTGAAGGAGGTTACTTTTAACAAATTTCAAAAAGATAGAGGACTTCCCTGGTGGCGCAGTGGTTAAGAATCCACCTGCCAATTCAGAGGACACAGGTACAAGCCCTGGTCTGGGAAGATCCCACAGGCTGAGGGACAACTAAGCCCATGTGCCACAACTACTGAGCCCGCGCCTAGAGCCCGTGCTCTGTGACAAAGAGTAGCCGCAACTAGAGAAAGCCCGCGCAAGGCAGCAAAGGCCCACCGCAGCCAAAAGTAAATAAATTTATTTTTTAAAAAAAGACAGAAAATAAGAATGTGTGGGGAGAAAAGGAGAGGGGGTAGGTTAAATGTTCATGGACAGCGATGTGCTTAGCTTGTGGGGGAACAGCTTAGAGAGGGGAAGAGTGGAAACGTTTGGAACTGGTAAAAGTCATTGAGTTCTAGAGTTCAACGTCTAAATTTGATCATGAAGTCGTCAAAAATAGTTAATGAATGAAAAGACTCCTTAGGAGTTTCGCCTTTGGGGGGCCTGAAATGTAAAATGTCCCAAACACTTGACCTTCTATCTTTTAAGTCACAAGTTTCACAAACCTGGGACTGGAGTCATCCTTAACTTCCTCTCTTCCTCACCCTCCCTCTCCCAATACAATTTATTCCAAGTTCTGGCAACTTTACTTCCTAGACATCACTTAAATTCATTTGCTTCTCTCCATCTCTATCACCACCATCCTAACACAAGCTCCCGTTGTCTTTCTTCTGAATTATTTTATTAAAATAGCCTAATGTGTCTACTGTCAGCCAGCCAGGTCCCTCTGCAATCCAGTATCTCATCACATTAAAACTGATAACGTAGCCAGCTGCTCACAACTTCCACAAATTGCCCTGTGAAGCCCTTTATCAACTGTCCTCCATCTATCTCTCCAGCCTCAACTTGTTCTCTTTGTACCAGACTCACTGACCTTCCATCTCTATTTGTACTCATCTTGATTTCTCTCAGACACATGACCTGTGTTTTCAATGTTCTCTCCTTTTTGACCAAGTTCATATGAACTCATTCTTTGGCTTTGTTCTTAAATAGCACATCCCATGGCATCCTCCCCTGACTTCCCTGACTAGGTCAAATTCCTGTTTTAAGCTCTCATGGCACCATTTACCTCTCCTTTGAAGCACTTAACACCATTGCTACAAATTATCCCCTTTAATTATCAAAACTCCGTGAAAGTGGTTTAATTATTTTTACATTCTATTGACGAGGACACTGAAGAAAGAGGTTAAATAGATTCTTCAAGCTTATAAGAATAAAAAGTGATAGAAAAAGGAGACAGACCTAAGCAACCTGACTTCCAAGCCTGTGTTCTGGATGTAATAGCTGCCTTTATATACTTGTCAAATGGATGGATGGACAGATACCTGAATAGGCAAATGAGCTGATGTAAGCAGTTGTCTTTTGAGTACTTGAAAGAAGAAAGAGTAGGAAAAACGGCTACCCATAGAGTTGCAGTGGCAATCAGGTGTTTTGCTCATGGGTGAGATTGGTAATGGAAGAAGATCTGAGGAGTGCATCTTCAAGGCAGTGAGAAAACGAGACAGGTGATGGCTGATTTGTCAAGGTCAGAATTGAAAGAGAAGTTGACAGCCATTCTAAGAGCATGACCTATGGAATTGGGAGAGTAATGCTGAGAGCCTTTTGTAAATGCTGTGGGACCCCTCAATTTTAAATATTTTGTCCATTATATTCTCCAGATGAGTTCCACAAAGTTTTCTCACCTCATCCCCTTCCATGAATAGAAATACCTATCCTTATTTGTAAATCCGTCTGAAACATACTATTTTTTACACCTTATTATTGGACTGATGCATAGTATAGTATGGCTGTCTTGAGTAGACCTCATTTGTGCTATATTATGACAGCTAGCTTTTTACTGATCATTGAAATTTCAGCAATTTCCTTTTATTACTGATTTCTACTTGAAACAAAACTTGGGGCACTAGTTATGCAGAATACAGATTTAGAAGTCAATTGCTGTAATGTTAAACTTGCCCCCGCCCACCAATTATTAGCAGTTTTATGATGCTTTTGACGGTAACAACTATTTTCCTGGGAATTTCTTTTAGTCAACACATTTTCAAAGCATTATTTGTTTTTTGGGAGATTTCACTAAGACAAACCATCAGCATGTTTAAATAATAATATAAATTATATAGAATATTAAAAATAGAGCCTTTCTAAGAAACAGTCTTGACAAAACTAAACTTTTCAGCACCACTTAAAAAGATTCTATGAAGTATGTTCTTAGAGCTTTATTTATAAGTACACACATATTTTCTAAGAAACAAGAATAACCACTTAGAGACACATGAAATGAGTTTACTTGAGCACGGGGTACAGTTTCAGAAATCCCTCTCTCTGCATCATGCATAATCAGACAATATGGGTTGGTTTTTGTTTTTTTTCTGTTTTTCCTTTATGCATAGCTATGATTTTGATGATTTCTCCAATGAACCTTAGTATTTTAGGCTTTACTCTGTGGAAATTCTTGGAGGGGAGAATGGTATTGAAAAAAATCTTACGGCAGATTTGTTTGTTGGGTTTTTGTTTTTCTTGTTTGGTGTCGGTAGGGAGAGATAGAAAAGAAGAGAATGAGTCTGCACTATTGCAAATATAAATGAACAGCGAAAAGTGTGAAGTCTGAAGCCATATTGCCACTTTTCAGCTGTGCAACCTTGAAAAAGTTACTTGATTCCACTGTGTTTCCTTTTCACCATATGTAGAGTGGGATGAGAGTAATAGCAAGTGCATGGAGTTTTCACAAGGCTTCAATGGATTATAAAGTAGTTGGAAGAGTTCCTGGCATATAACAAGGACACAATCAATGTTAGTTCTTATCATTATTAAATGTTAATTTCAACAAATTAGTCACTTGTTCAAAGTCTTTCATGGTGTCCCATAATCTTCAAATCAAACTAAACTTCTTTTCTGTCTTTCAGAGGAGGCCATAATCAATTCTTACCCTCCCAGTCTAATCCCTTATCCTCTTCGAATATAAGTCAACTGCCCTAATAACTTTGTCTCTTCACTGACTTAAAACACCTTATACTCATTACTTTTAGTGAACCTCTTTTAAAAATTCCTTCATGCATTAATTAATAACCTCCCATTGAGTTAATTTTTTCTTATGAATGAACACAGGATTGTGCCCATTCCATTTTTATTATATTAATGATATGGTGCACATACTTATATTAGCATTTAAATCCCAACTTGGTGGTTTTATAATTTGAAAAATAGTAATAATAATTTGAAGCATATCTGGAAGTTTAAACTGTGGAGAATTATTGTGAATAATTTGATGAGGAAGATGAGTAGCAATTTATCTCCCAGATATTAAAACGCCCTCTAAAGTTATAGTGGTCCAAGAAGTATAGCACTGCACAAGAACTGAATCTGGATCAGTGAAAGAAAACAGACATAGAGATGCTCATCAAAATCCACATCAATGGCAAACTGCAAAGCAGGAAAGACACTGGATACAAGAATGACACATAAAAGGTAAATATTCTTAATACGTAAAAAGCCCTAAAATGACAATAAGAAAAATCAAACACTGACTAGAAATTCTAAAACATAACATTTGAATACATCAACTTGACATATTTTTCCTAGCAAAGCTGTTTGCATATATTGATGGTAGAAATAAATTTAAATTGGCAAAAAGGAAAAACAAACTATGAAAAGAAATGTAACACTATTTGTAAAGAATGTTAAAAGATTCTTAACTTTTGATGTACTAATCCCATTTCTAGGAACCTAACCTAATTAAAAATTAAAGAGATGCCAATTAAGTATATCTAAGTATGTACAACATATCATTAAAATAGTAAAAAAAAAAAAAAAGTCACAGCACTTGGTCCATCAATAGAGGGAGATTAATTAGGTAATCTAGTGATTTGATTTTTAAACAACAGCTAATGACAGGGGAAAATGCAAAATATCATCGCACAATAAAAGCCAGGAAACTTATAAAATATGAAAGCTCAAATGCCAGCTTCAAACCCTATGTTGCCCTCTCGAGAGACCAAACAAAAGGACCAAAGAATGTAAAGGTGTAGGACATTTAAATCAGCAGTGAAATGAAGGAACAGCATCAGACACAAATGTCAAGGAATTTGACTAGTATATTACAGATGGAGACAGATTGAAAGACAGACTCATACTATTCTGTCCAAGAAAATAATGCAGAATGGCAGGAAGTATTAAAAACTTCTGGCATAACATCAGAGTCATCCTTATTCAGAGGCAAGGTTTATAGTCAAAAGTTTCCTGCATGGGTAATGAGGATCTCTACTTGGGGTTCTTTTATTTGGATGAAACATAATCAGATGCAGCATCTTATGGCCCTTTTGAGATATTTGAGGAAAGAATGCCTGGGGGTGCATTTCTTGTCTCTTTACTCATCTCGTAATAGAAGACTAGCCTGGATGTAGTATGTGAAAATGGACAAGTTATTCATTCTCTGTAAGTCTCCATTTACTCATCTGTAAAGTGGGAAGAATAATAGTGCCTACCTCACTGAGTTGTGAAAACAAAATAAGGTAATGCTAAGTAAACTCAAACACAGGAATATCTCACTAGGTCTTGAAGATTATTACAAACATAACTAAAAATCTGGAAGGGTGAATTTTGAAGGTGTGGTGGTCCATTAGAGAGATAGCGTCTTAGGTAGGGCACTTCAGGAAACAGACTCTGATATGGAAATTTGCCTACATTAGGGATTATCCTGTATGGAAATGAGACCAGTAGGACTGGGTAGAAGAAGCAGTGGAAATTCAATGCAGCTGTGACAAAGGTTTCAGCCTATGCCATGTGAAGATTTGTTACTGGGATTATCCTTCAGAAATCACAGACCAGACACTGGTTAGTGGCTGTCCTTGGAGAGGGGCCTACCTATGGGAGAAGTAGCTACTTTGGGGCAGGGCAATTCCTAGGGGAGGCCTCTGCAGTGAGCCGGCAACAAGCAATGTATCCACCAGCTGGGACACAAGTACCTTCAATCCTAACAGGAGTCCTGGCTGGTGCCCAAAGCGGCCATTACAGAAGATGCTTGGAACCTTTAGCCACTACAGACCAAGAATCCAAGGAAGATACTCATGACCATGCCAAAAAGGAGATCTACAGGCTGGAGGGATTCTTTTTTCTAGCCTGATTTTTCATCCCCAACACGATAGTCTTTTAAATATATTTCAAAGAGGCTTACTCAAACTCAAAATGCAAAAACTACAGAAAGGAGTAGAGGCCTAGTTTCCTGCTTTCCTATAACAGAAATACAGAAAACTGAAAATCAGATGCCCAGAGCTGGACCCTAATACAAAAGTGACAACAGCTTCATAGGAAGAAAAGGAACACACATACCTGACCCACACACACATACAAACACACACAGAGGCAAGTCCAAACTTTGGAACTGACTTCTGGCCTCCAGACTCTGTTTTTACAGGTGCATTTTCACAACACCTGGGTAAAGAAAACAATGGGATGTAGCAGGTTAAAACAGAGAAAAGAGGGCTTGTTCTTTGCTTGTTATTCAAAAGCTAATGTCTTTAGGAAACCAGAGAGGACTCTCAGAAGAGAGATTTCTTCCTTCTCCTTAAAATAAGAAAGATTCCCTTGGGCTGGGCAGGGGCCTGGGCAGGGGGAGAGGTGCTGTAATGTTCACAGTGTGATGAGAATGCTGCCACTGGCGGGTTCTGGGAAGGGGGGTTTGCCCACCCTGCAGTCAGAGGAGAACTTCACGTAAGGTTGGGAACTCAAAGAAAAGGAGACCTTGCTGTGCTCCCTAGCTAGAGCTTGGAGAAGCTGAAAACCCCCAGAGCTGGGTAGGTGTCCACACAGCTAGGTTTTAAACCCTCACATTAATGAGTCCCCTGGTACAAAGTAGCCAGAAGGAAAGGAATGAATTCCTGCCTCCAGATATGACCAAAGGAAACATGCAAATCAGTAAAAAGTCAACCACTCCAATAGGAAAGCAAACAAAGACTCCAAGTATTTTTTATTACTGTTTTATTTGCTCAAAATAATGTGTGATTCATTCATACTGATACTATAATTTATCCATGTCTTGTTAATGGACACATGGGTTGTATCCAGCTATTTTGGTATTACAAACAGTGTGGTTGAGGACTTTCTTATGCATGTCTCCCGGTGCATATGTGCAAGAAATTCTGAAGGGTATATATTCAGGAGTTCAATCACAGGGTTGAAAAGTTTGCAAATCCTCAACTTGACCACATAATGCCAACTTGTTTCCAAAATGCTTGTAGCAATATATATTCCCACCTACAGTGTGTGTGGAAAGGTTTACTTTCCCCTCAACACTTGGTATTGTCAGACTTTTAAAAATACGCCAATCTGTTGGGACTAAAAATGCATCTCACGGATGATTTCATTTGCATTTCATAGTTTTAATGATGCTGAGTCTTTCTTATGTTTATTGAAATTCTCATATTTTGTGAAATGACTGTTTGTACCTTTGTTTCAAGAGTGAGTTTTTAACTTCCAAATGTATAGGAAATGTATGCCTTCTTTTAGTTTATATACATATAGTTTATATATAGTTTATATGTGTATTATCTATCTATCTATCCATTATGAACAGAGAATGTGGTCTAAATGATACCAGTTCTCTGAAATTTGTTAAGTCTTGCTCTATGGCCTATAGCTTTATGACATTGATTAAATTCATAAAAGTTCATGTGAGCTTGAAAAAAATAAATACTTTCTATTGTTCTGTATTGGATCAAACTTATTTATTGTATCCTCCGTACATCTAAGCTTATCTATTGCTTGTTTTATCTACTTGAGCTATCCAATACTAATAATAGTATATTTAAATATCCAATTTTGTTGTTGTACCATCTGTACCATCTGTTTCTTCTTGTAATTGTGGAAAAGTTTGCTCTAATGAATTTTGAACCTATGATGTCCAATGTATATAAGTTTAGAATTATTGTATTTTTCTGGTGATTTGATCCTTTAATCATTATCTGGCCACACAAGCTTTATCTGATTAAAATTTGTTTAATATATCATTTTGTACCCTTTCTCTTACAGCTATTCTTATACCTATGATTAAAGATGCACACATTGTAAACAGTATCATGTTGCATGAGAAACGTTGAAGAAGGTCAACAAAGCTAAATGGTAATTCTGTTGAAAGTTTGATAAAATTTTTCCACCTCTGGCAAGAGTGGTATTTATCTGTTACATTTTTTGTAATTACTGATATAAATGGATTTATTTTTATCATCTTAGTTTCTCTTCTGTTCCTTGTTTGCTGTGCTCCTTTTTGTTCTTCTCCTTTCTTTTCTTCTCTTGCATTTATTAATTTTTCTTTTTCTGTCTTTTTTCTGTTAGCAGTTTGGAAGTTATATACTCCAAACTCTTCTCATCTTTAAATGGTTACATTTTTTAACTTTCATATTTTACTTAACAAAGACTAAATAAATCAATGTATTTACTCTTTTTAAAAGCAGTTCAAAGGCATTAGTGTTCAAACTCTAATCAGTCACACACATACATGTACATGTGTGCATGCACACAAAATCCCCATCTTGTTTTTTCTAATCTCTTCAATGTAAATGTTATTATAACATGCTTACAATTTCCTTTGCTCACCAACTTTTTAAGAAAATCATGCCTTTCTTTTGGAATCATTTTTCTTCTTCCTGAAATGTCTCCATTTCTTTAATAATTTACTTCTATTTGTCTGAAAATGTCTTCTGTGGCCCTTGCTCTTGAAATATTTTTTGTAGGCTATATAGTGCTAGGTAAATGATTATTATTCCTCAATATTTTAAATATATTGCTTCTTCACACTCTTTTGTCAAATTTCCGTATTTCCGTCTTTGGTGTTTAGTAGTTTCACTGTGATTTTTTTTTTTTTTTCTTATCCTTCTTGGATATATTGAACTTTCCAAATCTAAAGATT
Source organism: Aethalodelphis obliquidens (assembly GCF_003676395.1). Classification (NCBI taxonomy): domain Eukaryota; kingdom Metazoa; phylum Chordata; class Mammalia; order Artiodactyla; family Delphinidae; genus Aethalodelphis; species Aethalodelphis obliquidens. The sequence goes on along the minus strand of NW_020837950.1, from coordinate 29,089,719 downwards.
CATGTTTTTTGCCTTTTGTCAGTTTTTAGAAAATTTGTACTCATTATCTTTTTTTTTGAATTTTTGAATTTTATTTTATTTATGTTTTTATACAGCAGGTTCTTATTACTTATCCATTTTATACATATTAGTGTATATATGTCAATTCCTATCTCCCAATTCATCCCACCACCACCACCCCTCTCCCACCACTTTCCCCAATTGGTGTCCATAGGTTTGTTCTCTACATCTGTGTCTCTATTTCTGCCCTGAAAATGGGTTCATCTGTACCATTTTTCTAGGTTCCACATATATGCATTAATATACAATATTTGTCTTTCTCTTTCTGACTTACTTCACTCTGTATGACAGTCTCTAGGTCCATCCACATCTCTACAAATGACCCAATTTCGTTCCTTTTTATGGCTGCATAATATTCCATTGTATATATGTACCACATCTTCTTTATCCATTCGTCTGTCGATGAGCATTTAGGTTGCTTCCATAACCTGGCTATTGTAAATAGTGCTGCAATGAACATTGTGGTGCGTGACTCTTTCTGAATTATGGTTTTCTCTGGGTATATGTCCAGTAGTGGGATTGCTGGGTCATATGGTAATTCTATTTTCAGTTTTTTAAGGAACTTCCATACTGTTCTCCATAGTGGCTGTATCAATTTACACTCCCACCAACAGTACAAGAGGGTTCCCTTTCCTCCACAACTTCTCCAGCATTTGTTGTTCGTATATTTTCTGATGATGCGCATTCTAACCAGTGTGAGGCGATACTTCATTGTAGTTTTGATTTGCATTTCTCTAGTAATTAGTGTTGTTGAGCAGCTTTTCATATGCCTCTTGGCCATCTGTTATGTCTTTTTTGGAGAAGTGTCTATTTAGGTCATCTGTCCATTTTTGATTAGGTTTTTTTTTTAATATTGAGCTGCATGAGCTGTTTATAGACTTTGGAGATTAATCCTTTTTCTGTTGATTCATTTGCAAATATTTTCTCCCATCTGAGGGTTGTCTTTTCATCTTGTTTATAGTCTCCTTTGCTGTGCAAAAGCTTTTAAGTTTCTTTAGGTCCCTTTGTTTACTTTTGTTTTTATTTCCATTACTTTTGGAGGTGGGTCAAAAAAGATCTTGCTGTGATTTATGTCAAAGAGTGTTCTTCCCATGTTTTCCTCTAAGAGTTTTATAGTGCCCAGTCTTATATTTAGGTCTTTAACCCATTTTGGGTTTATTTTTGTATATGGTGTTAGGGAGTGTTCTAATTTCATTCTTTTACATTGTAGCTGTCCAGTTTTCCCAGCACCACTTATTGAAGAGACTGTCTTTTCTCCACTGTATATCCTTGCCTCCTTTGTCACAGATTAGTTGACCATAGGTGCATGGGTGTATCTCTGGGATTTCTATCCTGTTCCATTGATCTATATTTCTGTTTTTGTGCCAGTACAATATTTTCTTGATTAGTGTAGCTTTGTAGTATAGTCTGAAGTCAGGGAGTCTGATTCCTGCAGCTCCTTTCTTTTCCCTAAAAAGTGCTTTGGCTATTCGGGGTCTTTTGTGTCTCCATAAAAATTGTAAGATTTTTTGTTCTAGTTCTGTAAAAAATGCCAGTGGTAATTTGATAGGGATTGCATTGAATCTGTAGATTGCTTTGGGTAGGATAGTCATTTTCACAATATTGATTCTTCCAATCCAAGAACATGGCCTATCTCCCTATCTGTTTGCATCATCTTTAATTTCTTTCATCAGTGTCTTATAGTTTTCTCCATACAGGTCTTTTGTCTCCTTAGGTAGGTTTATTCCTAGGTATTTCATTCTTTTTGTTGCAGTGGTAAATGGGAGTGCTTCCTTAATTTCTCTTTCAGATTTTGCATCATTAGTGTATAGGAATGCAAGAGATTTCTGTGCATTAATTTTGTATCCTGCAACTTTACCAAATTAATTGATTATCTCTAGTAGTTTTCTGGTGGCATCTTTAGGATTCTCTATGTATAGTATCATGTCATCTGCAAACAATGACAGTTTTACTTCTTCTTTTCCAATTTGGATTCCTTTTATTTCCTTTTCTTCTCTGATTGCTGTGCCTAAGACTTCCAAAGCTATGTTGAATAATAGTGGTGAGAGTGGACATCCTTGTCTTGTTCCTGATCTTAGACGAAATGCTTTCAGTTTTTCACCATTGAGAATGATGTTTGCTGTGGGTTTGTTGTATATGGCCTTTATTATGTTGAGGTAGGTTCCCTCTATGCCCACTTTCTGGAGAGTTTTTATCATAAATGTGTGTTGAATTTTGTCAAAAGCTTTTTCTGCATTTATTGAAATGATCATATGGTTTTTCTTCTTCAATTTGTTAATATGGTGTATCACATTGATTGATTTGCGTATATTGAAGAATCCTTGCATCCCTGGGATAAATCCCACTTGATCATGGTGTGTGATCCTTTTACTTGCTTTGTTTGCTAGTATTTTGTTGAAGATTTTTGCATCTATATTCATCAGTGATATTGGTCTCTAATTTTCTTTTTTTGTAGTATTTTTGTCTGGTTTTGGTATCAGGGTGATGGTGGCCTCATAGCATGACATTGGGACTGTTCTTTCCTCCGCAATTTTTTGGAAGAATTTGAGAAGGATGAGTGTTAGCTCTTCTCTAAATGTTTGATAGAATTCGCCTGTGAAGCCATCTGGTCCTGGACTTGTGTTTGTTGGAAGATTTTTAATTACAGTTTCAATTTCATTACTTGTGATTGGTCTGTTCATATTTTTTATTTCTTCCTGGTTCAGTCTTGGAAGGTTATAACTTTCTAAGAATTTGTCCATTTCTTCCAGGTTGTCCATTTTTTTGGCATAGAGTTGCTTGTAGTAGTCTCTTAGAATGCTTTGTATTTCTGCTGTATCTGTTGTAACTTCTCCTTTTTCATTTCTAATTTTACTGATGTGAATCCTCTCTCTCTTTTGCTTGATGAATCTGGCTAATGGTTTATCAATTTTGTTTATCTTCTCAAAGAACCAGCTTTTAGTTTTTTTGATCTTTGCTATTGTTTTGTTTCTATTTCATTTATTTCTGCTCTGATCTTTATGATTTCTTTCCTTCTGCTAACTTTGGGTTTTGTTTGTTCTTCTTTCTCTAGTTCCTTTAGTGTAAGGTTAGATTATTTATTTGAGATTTTTCTTGTTTCTTGAGGTAGACTTGTATTGCTATAAACTTCCCTCTTAGAACTGCTTTTGCTGCATCCCATAGGTTTTGGATCCTCATGTTTGCATTGTCATTTGTCTCTAGGTATTTTTTAATTTCCTCTTTGATTTCTTCAGTGATCTCTTTGTTATTTAATAACGTATTGTTTAGCTTCCATGTGTTTGTGTTTTTATGTTTTTCTCCCTGTAATTGATTTCTAATCTCATAGTGTTGTGGTCAGAAAAGATGCTTGATATGATTTCAATTTTCTTAAATTTACTGAGGCTTGATTTGCGACCCAAGATGTGACCTATCCTGGAGAATGTTCCATACACACTTGAGAAGAAAGTGTCATCTGCTGTTTTTGGATGGACTGTCTTATAAATATCAATTAAATCTATATGGTCTATTGTGTCATTTAAAGCTTGTGTTTCCTTATTAATTTTCTGTTTGGATGATCTGTCCATTGGTGTAAGTAGGTGTTAAAGTCTCCCACTATTATTGTGTTACTGTCAATTTCCTCTTCTATAGCTGTTAGCAGTTGCCTTATGTATTGAGGTGCTCCTATGTTGGGTGCATAAATATTTACAATTGTTATACCTTCTTCTTGGTTTGATCCCTTGGTCATTATATAGTGTCCTTCTTTGTCTCTTGTAATAGTCTTTATTTTAAAGTTTATTTTGTCTGATATGAGAATTGCTATTCCAGCTTTCTTTGGATTTCCATTTGCATGGAATATCTTTTTCCATCCCCTCACTTTGTCTGTGTGTGTCCCTAAGTCTGAAGTGGGTCTCTTGTAGACAGCATATATACTGGTGCTGTTTTTGTATCCATTCAGCCAGTATACGTCTCTTGGTGGGAGCATTTAATCCATTTTACATTTAAGGTAGTTATCGATATGTATGTTCCTAGTACTATTTTCTTAATTGTTTTGGGTTTGTTCTTGTTCTTTTCCTTCTCTTGCATTTCCTGCCTAGAGAAGTTCCTTTAGCATTTGTTGTAGAGCTGGTTTGCTGGTGCTGAATTCTCTTAGCTTTTGATTGTCTGCAAAGCTTTTGATTTCTCCATCGAATCTGAATGAGATCCTTGCCAGGTAGAGTAATCTTGGTTGTAGGTTCTTCCCTTTCATCACTTTAAATATGTCATGCCACTCCCTTCTGGCTTGTAGAGTTTCTGCTGAGAAATCAGCTGTTAACCTTATGGGAGTTCCCTTGTATGTTATTTGTCATTTTTCCCTTGCTGCTTTTAATAATTTTTCTTTGTCTTTAATTTTTGCCAATTTGACTATTATGTGTCTCAGCGTGTTTCTCCTTGGGTTTATCCTGTATGGGACTCTCTGCACTTCCTGGACTTGGGTGACTATTTCCTGTCCCATGTTAGGGAAGTTCTCAATTATAATCTCTTCAAATTTTTTCTCGGGTCCTTTCTCTCTTTCTTCTCCTTCTGGGACACCTATAATGTGAATGTTGTTGCATTTAATGTTGTCCCAGAGGTCTCTTACGCTGTCTTCATTTCTTTTCATTCTTTTTTCTTTATTCTGTTCTGTGGCAGTGAATTCCACCATTCTGTCTTCCAGGTCACTTATCCGTTCTTCTGCTTCAGTTATTCTGTTATTGATTCCTTCTAGTGTGTTTTTCATTTCAGTTATTGTATTTTTCATCCTTGTTTGTTTGTTCTTTAATTCTTCTAGGTGTTTGTTAAACATTTCTTGCATCTTCTCTATCTTTGCCTCCATTCTTTTTCTGACGTCCTGGATCATCTTCACTATCATTATTCTGAATTCTTTTTCTGGAAGGTTGCCTATCTCCACTTCATTTAGTTGTTTTTCTGGGATTTTATCTTGTTCCTTCATCTGGTACATAGCCCTCTGCCCTTTCATCTTGTCTATCTTTCTGTGAATGTGGATTTTGTTCCACAGGCTGCAGGACTGTAGTTCTTCTTGCTTCTGCTGTCTGCCCTCTGGTGGATGAGGCTATCTAAGAGGCTTGTGGAAGTTTCCTGATGGGAGGGACTGGTCTGTACTCATTGTCTTTTAAATGTTAATAATTAAAAGCACAGTCTCTGCTGCTAGACTGCCTAAATTTGACTCTTGGCTCTGCCACTTAACAGTTATGGTATCTTGGTGCAGTTATTTAGTCAATTTCTGCCTCACTTTCCTTACCTATAAAAAGTATTAATAATAATAATTATATGATGATGATGATGACAATGATTAATACCCACCTGATAGGGTTAGAATACTCCCTGCGCTATAATAAATGTATTTATAACATGTCATTTATAATATAATAAGTATTATTTTTATTACTATTCTGTTTATTTTCACTTTCTGAAAATCTGATCAGTCATTTCTTAGAATGTGTAGCTCTATAGTTCAAATCCCTAAAGCTCTTTTTAATAGTTCTTCTTTTTGCCTCCTTGATCTTCTCTGAGTAATTCTTCACATTCATCTTAATTTCAGCTCCATCAGATTTTTTAACCCATTCAATGAATTCTGTATATAATAATTCTAACAGCATAGGTTTTTCTGAATCTGATTGTGCCTTTTATTGTTTCTGTTGACTCTCATTCATGGTATCTTATTTCCTTATGTGCTTATGTGTTTTGTGTTTATGTCTTAAACTCACTTCTGAGGAACATTGTATGTGATAATTTCTTGAGTACACGCTTAGAGATGCATTTCCCCATGAATGAAACCCAAAGCTCTTTAAATTCAGTTCTCATCTTGGGTAGTGGAGATATGACCCTTAAACTGGTTAGAGAGGGATGTCTCGAGGGAGAGTCTCAAGGGATACTACTACCCTGCCAACCCAGAGACACTTCAGTTGTCAGTTTTTCATCTTTGAAGAATGCCTTCCCATCAATCCCAGCCAAATAACTCTTTTACTGAGGTTTTAGAAATCCTGCTTGTTTCAACACTCAAATACTCACTGATCTGGATTATTGGACCAGTTTTTAGTTTGCTTTTGTTTTCTTATGCTATATCCTTCCCTCCTTTCCAGATTTTCCATTACTTTCTTAATAGATTATCCATGCATCTTTAAGTGTTTCTTCTTTAAACAGTGTATCGTTAAGTGTTTTGTATTTGGAGGAGAATTTAAAACATTTCACTTACTATATTGCTAGGATGAGAATTTGATGCTTTTTTTTTTTTTTTTTTGTGGTATGCAGACCTCTCACCGTTGTGGTCTCTCCCATTGAGGAGCACAGGCTCCGGACGCGCAGGCTCAGTGGCCATGGCTCACGGGCCCACCCGCTCCGTGGCATGTGGGATCTTCCCGGACCAGGGCACGAACCCATGTCCCCTGCATCGGCAGGTGGACTCTCAACCACTGCGCCACCAGGGAAGCCCTTGATGCTTAATTTCAAAAATTAATTTAAATTCTAGGAGAATTCAACCCAATGAATATCTCAGTATGACAGTAGTTTTTTAACTAACCAATTAATTAATAAAAATATTTTAAAGTAAAGATAGATATCTATACATTTGAAAAAATTGTTTTGTTTTATATTTGATACTGCTAGTGCATACACACCTACAAAAAGGCTAGATGAATTTTCATCCAATTTGTTGAAATAGGTTGTGCTAATTAAAAGTAGGACCGTGAAGATACAAAAAAACAGTAATTTCCAGGGAACTCTTAAAAAGTAACAAGACCTCAATTGAAAAGGTGATTATCAAACGAACTATTTCTCTTGTTTGAATGGTCAGTAGTGGCAGAGATTTATTTGTTTAATGATAGGTGGAAGAGTTATTTTTAAATTTTTTCATAATCGAGATAAGCAAATCTCAACAAAAAAAGTTAAACCAATTTCATGGATATTATGTAAGTTTTCCCTAAGCTTAAATTAAACATAATTTACCAAAGCCATTTTGGCTTAGTAAACACAATTTTAAGCAAGTATTATTTATATCTCACTTCATTTATAATGTTATTTTCCAAAAAGAATCTTTATGTGAAGAAGAAAACTGTAGATTTTCTAAGTTAGATCCTCAGAATACCTACCTTTAAATAGAGGTGAGAACATATTTTGCAAGAGTAAATTTTTCAGCAGAAAACTTTGAGAGATATTATACAATAATGTTTTCAATGATTTTTTTTTTTGGTGCTGCAAAAAATCATTCCTCCTAATATATAGGATTGACTTCGTCCATAAATGGATCATGGCACTAAAATTATCTACTCTATCTGTCTGCATAGAATCTGAAATTCTGACCTTAAACAAAAAATTAGGAAATTCTGCTTTCTGAAAATGTTAATAAATGTCTAGCTCCCATATTTACAGAAAGTGAACCAATGTGTTTTGAGGACCCATTGCATGCAGATCACTGTGATAATCAGTTTTAAGTAGGTGAATCTACTTATTAACCTTTTAGATAGGTAGTAGCATGAAGAACATGCTACAAATTACTTTCATGTTTAACAGCATGGAGCACTTCCAGAATTCAGATATACAGTACCAGGCAGCCAGGGGGAGGGATGGATGTGCTGTGCCAATTTCATAGCAATTGGATATATACACAATAAAGCATGAGTGATTTTCTAGGGAAATCTTTGTAAAATTATGAAATCCTGCCCCACTAATGGGAGTGAGTCACCATTTACACATTGATTTTATGCCTGTATCCTGATGGGAGGAGAATTCAGACTTTAAGTCAAAGCCCTGTAATGCACCACTGAAACGATAAAAGAAGGTTGTCACAATGATCCAAACACACACAAAGAAAAATTCCAGTGCTTCAAACCCTGCACCAAGAAACTACATAAGTTGAAGAAAATGCTTGATTCCAAAATGTACCAAGTTCTCTTACTGATCAAATATTCAAATGCCAACTTAGTTGACATGAGGAATGAAGCAAAAGTTTGCAATGCAATAAGGTAATTTATCTGAAAGGGCTTTTACTCTAAAAGTTCAGACAGTCTAATTTCCACATTCAGAATAAATTTATGATGCCAGTTCTTTTTCCGATAGAAGGATTGATATTTCATCTCCAGTACTCCTTTTTTTCCTACAAAACTTTGCATTGTTGATCATATTCAGTAAACCAGAATTGATCATGAAATTTGAAAAACAAATAGAGAGAGAGACATTTATTTTTCAACATTGCTACCAGTGAACTTTTTCTGATTTGATTGCTCATATATGAGATGTTATTAAAAATGATGGGAGTTTTAAAAGTCATTGTGTAAGAATTTACACCTTCAGTATTGTGGACCCACTGTGGTTCCCTTGGAAGTAGTCAGCTGTGAAAATTCTGCTGCCACTGTTCAATGAATATTTACATTTTCTCAGTCAGTAGTAACTCAAATGGATTAGACGTTCATTTCTTTCAATGCTGCTATATACCAGTCTTTCTTTTTGACAGGTAGTTCTTGTAAGATAAGTTCCGTTTCTGTTTCACTACTCATATTCTTTTCATCAGCATCATGCTTGGCTTGACCTTCAAATCATCCCATAAGCTTGTGGCAGAGAGCTTGAGTTATTTTGTTGACTTCTACCCCATGATTAATTTATTCATTCTTCAACTCAGTAAATAGTTATTAAGTGGCTACCATATTCAAGGCACTCTTCTAGGTTTTAGGAATACAGAATAAAATGAAAAAAAAAACAAACCCACAGAGGTCCAGCAGTCATGAATCTTACATTCTAGTGGGAAGAGATATACAATAAACAATTAAGTAAAATTTATAGGAGGTCAGATGATAAGCACTCTAGAGAAAAATAAAGCCAGGAAGGGAGAGAGTGTGCAGTAGGTAGGTGAGACGAGGCTTGTAGTATTGAGAATGATTAGAGAAAGCATCAGAAATATGGTGATATTTGAGCAAAGGCTGGAAAGAAGTGAAGAAACAGGGCATGGAGGCCTCTGGGGGAAGAATGTTCTATACCCACGAAACAAATACAAAGAATCAGAAGCAAGAACAGCAAGACATATTTAGTCTGAGTAACTTGAAGGATGAATTTTCGATTTACTAAGAGAGGCAAGACTAAAGGAGGGCAGGGTTTGGGGGGGATGGGCATCAGAATTTCAGGTTTGGAAGTACCCATTTTGAGATGTGAAGTAGACATCCAAATGGAGATATCAAATATCAAGTTGTGGATATCCATGTGAGGTTATAGGAGATGTCTGGGCTGTAGATATAGATTTGGGAGAGCACAGTGTGTGTGTGTGTGTCTGTGTGTGTGTGTGTGTGTGTGTGTGTGTGTGTGTGTGTGAGATATTTAAAGTCATACCATGAGATTGAATACGTGAGTATATAAGAAAGAGAAATGATCCAAGGAAAAAATCCTGAAAATTCTAATGTGTAAATTGGGGATTTCTAACTGGATTATGTGTATCCTGGGAATACACATAAGGTTTTCAAAGGAATATTCAGGCTGGGATACTTTGGGGGAAATCATTTTCCTTGCCCTCAACATTGAGATAAGTAATCATGACTAGAATTGATTGACCTGAGATGCTTCAGTTGAGTAACCTGTATGTTTTTATTTCCCATCTTTCTTTTCAAAATATTTTACCCTGGGAGTTCCCTGGCAATCCAGTGGTTAGGACTCGGCGCTTTCACTGCTATGGCCCAGGTTCAATCCCTGGTCAGGGAACTAAGATCCCGCAAGCCACACAGCATGGCCAAAATATATATATATTTTTTACCTTTATGCTCTTTACGTATGATATACTTTTCACAGATTATGAATCTTCCTATGTTGCATTGCCCCAGGTGTTAATACCTTTGGACTCCAAATGGGGACAAATTTGAACGTATTAGTGTCTAATTGGACTCTAATGACTGACAACACATTTTTATACACGTCAGGTTGTTTCCAGTTTTTCTATTGCCATGAAATTGGAGGGGCTCTAATACAAATATTACCTAAAATATTATTAAAAGTAATTTGTGACGATGGATCATTTAATTTGGGAGCACAGAGTTTGAAAGGTAGTTGAAGAACTAAGTGATATTTTTATAATGAGACCTCTCTTATCTCCATCTATCTGAACTGTGTTCCTCAGGGAGCACACATGCAACAATGAAAAAGAGGAATAGATGTGGAGCAGGGTAATATTCACTGACACATACATGAGCTAATAAAAGAGAAAGCTCCATACAAAGCATTAAGAAATGCAAGTGATTATATCGGAGAGGGAGGAAAAAGTCATGATTGGGAAGGGGGGGTGCTTCTACGTTGTGTAAATGCTCTATTTATCTCGTGGATGGTGGTTACATGAGTCTGCATTGTGATAAATTATTGAGCTGTACATCTTCATTTTGTGAATTCTTCTAAAGGTGTAATTCACAATAAAATGGCTTAAAATTACACTAGGATAAAATTTTGTGATGGGACTGCAATGGAAATAATAGTCTGAGGAGAAAAGAGAATGGTGTATAATTTCCTACTGCTTAAGAAAGCCATGTTCATGTGCTTTAAAATAGATAAAGGTGTATATCAAATTGCTATAGTATTATTATTTCACTGACTACATTTGTAAGCGTGGTGTCATAGTTCTATGCAAAATGGCCCTATTTAAAATATGTGGGCACATAACTTTTGCAACTCTGTAAACTTAAGATGAAAATATTTAGACGTCAAATAAAAAAAGGAATGGTCCAGGAGATGCACGAATAAAAAAGTTTGAAGACCACTGGTTTAGAGGTCAGGGGTGTAAGGAAATACAGCAAAGCATCCTGAGGTTGAACTGCCAAGAGAACAAAAGGAAAACTAGGAGAGCAATGGTCTCTGGAAATAATGTTTCTACCAGGGAGACAGGATCAGCTCTGACCAATACAACACTGCTGAAAGTTTAGCTAAAATGAGGACAGAGAATTCACCACTGGATTTGCCAGTTAGTGGTCATAGGTGGCCTTGACTGGGAGAGTTGTGGGCCAAAAGCCTAACTGAAGCGTGTTCAAGAGAAAATGGGGGAGAGGAACTTAGTGCAGTAAGCATGGACTAAACTTTTAAGGAGATTTGCTTTAACGGGGTACAGCTAGAAGGCAATGTGAGGTCAAATCGATTTTTTTTAGTCTTTTTTGTTTGTTTAGATGAGAGAAATTACCACCTGTTTGTACGCTGGTGGTAAAAGGGAAAAAATTGACAATGCTGGGAAGAGAGAGGGATTACTGGAGCATTATTCTTGAGCAGGTGAGAGGAGATGGTATCTGGAGTATAAGTGGAGGGTTTGGTTTTACTTGAAAGTAGCTCTTTCATAGTGAAAACAGGGAAGGCAGATTATATACATAGTGCTGGAAGTTGGGTGGATGTGTTTTGAGGGTTGTGTGGCAGTTCTCTCTGAGTGCTGTTATTTTTTCAGTGTGATTGGAACAAGATTGTCATCTTAGAGTGAGAAATGGGGAAGAATTGTTGGGGGTTGAAGAGAGAATAGAAGCTGTGAAAGAATCATCTAGAAGCATGAGAGACTAGAGTAAGGGCATGTATAGGGTCACTTGAAGAGAGTGATCATGAATTCAAAGTGATGTGTCAGTAAACACAGGGTTTTTTGTTGTTTTTTCCTTAGCCATCTTCAGCTATGTTCACTTTTTTTCTCCAACTACAGATACAGATGTGCAATAAGCAAAGTACTGTATTTGATCAATGTTGGACCTTGCTTAGCAAGTAGGATACAATGAGAAAGTTGTGAGTGAGTGATTAAATCATATTCCTGAACTCAGTGTAAGTAACAAGAAAGATGATGGCATGAGGAAGGCGAAAAACAGTGAACAGCTCATAGAACCAATGAAGGTTCCAGTGGGATCAAAATATTGCTGAAATCTCCCTTTCCCTTCCCCTTTTCCTGCCTCCCTTATTTTATTGCCTTCTTTTTTTGTTTCACTTCTAAATGGCCTTGAACAAATTACTTAATCTCTCTGTGCCTCAATTTCCTTAACTTTTAAGTAGAACACACCTCATTATATTGTTGCAAAGATAAACTGTTTTTGTATTTTGATTGTAAGGTATATGTAAAGTATACTTGGAAGAATGCTTAGCATCTAGTACATCTTCTACAAAGGTTGTCTATTAAAACTATTATAATCCTTTCTTAACACCTTTCCTTCTTTAAATGTTTGCCACACTTTGACCATGTTCTGGTGTACTATGAGATATACTGGGTTACAAAGATGAATAACACAGGTTCCAATAAACTCACAATATGCGAATACTAAGAGAGGAAACTGAATAAGGTGCTCTGAGATCATGTGGAAATATACACCTAATAACCTAACAGTGCCTGAGGCTGCTTTCTTATGGATGAGAAGGAATTAGCAAAATGTAGGATGTTTGATGGGAGTAGGAAGGGGATTCCAGAAGAGAAGGGTGATATCTAGAGTAAGGATTCTTAAAATAACAACCCTGGAAGGCACAAGAATCCTCATGAGCCTGTTCTGAAAAAGGCAAAAAATTCTGGGCTTTCAAAGTGTGAATGGAACATATTTCAGAACTGTCCTGATTTACATACAACTAAGGGCTACTTACTAGTAATCTACTGAGTGAGTTATTAAGTGTCAATGTATTTTGGAGTCTTGTATTAGAATTAGCTCATTTCAAAGAGCTAATTACTGAAATACTGAAAGAGCTAAATACTGAAATACTCTAATTGAGCATTTTACTAAGAAATCTGGCTCCAGGAAATGCTTGAGCTTCTATTTCATGTTTACATTGATAGAATATTTCTAAAACATTCAGAAAAGATGCTTTTCTATCAGTGCACCATAGTGTTACTGGATTTGGTGGTGGTTTTCCTCAGCTGTTCTTGCAAAAATTTATATTGATTTGGCTTTATCAATATCAGTTTTGTTGCAAACGTTGAACCAGTTCTATAGTATATAGCAACACATATTTATGTTTGGGGATCATACTTTTCCAATAACTAAACCTTCAGAATTGTATGCACTGAAATTTAAATATAAATTATTCATATTTTTTGTCACTAATGTAGATTCTCCCATAAATTCCTTGTAACTTGACTTTTTCTTGGTAATATGCTACCTCACACTGGATACTACTCGAAAAATCCTGCAACATATTATCAAGATAAGTAGTGGTTAAAACAGTGGGAATTTTTAAATTTAGAGCATATTATTAATAATATAGGAATTATGTATACTATTTCAATTATTTTCTCTCAAGTAAATAATAAGCTATTTATGTGTTGCTAGCAGCAAGTTTTCTGCAGAGACAAGTATTTCCTCTCCAAAAATTTTTTTCTCAGTTAACAGTTGGAATATAATGGGATTTTATAATCCTTGGAGTCTTGTTCCTTATGATAGACAGAATAATGTCCCCCCAAAGATGTACACATCCTAATCATCAGAACATGTGACCGTCGTACCTTCCATGTCAAAAGGGACTTTGCAAATGTGATTAAAATAAGGGTTTTGATATGGAGTTATTATCCTGGATTATCTGGGTGTGTCCAGTGTAACCACAAAAACCTTATAAGTGGAAAAAGGAGGAAGGAGAACTAAAGTCAGAGAAGGAGATGTGACAATGAGAAAAAAAGTCAGCGAGAGATTTGAAGCCGCTGCTACACTGCTTGCTTGGAGAAATCACAAGCCACTGAATTCAAGTGGCTTCTAGAAGCCAGAAAAGTCAAGGAAATATTCTCCTAGAGCCTGCAGAAAAAATGCAGCCCCACCTACAATTTGGTTGTAGGACTTCTGACCTCCAGAATCATAAGATAATAATCTGTGTTCTTTTAAGTGACCAAGTTTATGGTGACTTGTTACAACAGCAACAGGAAACTAACACTTAAGTCCTACTTAGGGTACTGCAATCGTTAAAAAATTGAGAACAGTCATGACAGGAATATATGAAAATAGCCAGCAGTGAGCATCTTCTTTGGACCTACTGGACACAGAGAACCATTTGAAGGCCACTCTGAACCCACCTCTGAGTTCAGAAATGATCCGCTTTGCATGGGAAGCTCTGGGAGAGACTATCAGATCTAATTTTATACTTTGATTCTTCAACTGTGGTAAACACATAAGTAGAGAAATATGGCATTGTGAGTTAATAAACATTTATTGAATCATCTCTGGTTACTCAGAACTGCTGCCTTCAATACATATGGACTGAAACAGCAGTGTTGAGAGCCCACATCCGTATCCGTTCCTGAACACGTTTGTCCAACTACATGAATTCTAAAGCCAAACACAAACAATTATTAATTGAATTGCTTTACCCATGCCTTTTAGTACCTCCTCAAATGGAATAATAGAGTTATTATAATACATTTCCCTTATAGTTCATAAACAAGAAGTGGAAGTGGAATATTGTTAACTTATTCCAGTAGAAGATCATAAAATGCTACACTCTGTCTAAAGTTATAGGGTATAATCTTGGTAACAGTGATGGAGTAAATATCAGGTGGAGGGATGAATTTCCTCTTGGACAGCCCTAGCATTGCTCTATCTATGCAAATCTATAGATATCTTTAATAAATCACCAAACTTCATTCCTTAAATATGGACTACTGCTTTGGTTTGAAATTTTAATAGTTTAGAGGTTGGGAAATATCTAAACACTGCAAATAGCTTAACTATCAATCCACTAAGCGTGTAGTGGTAAAAACAGCATCTGATTACCTGCTCCAAATGCTTCTATAAACATGTTTTAAAAACATTTTTGAAGTTTTTTTCTAGCTGCTTTTGCCAAGTTGACTATTTTAAAGGTACCGTAGAGTATCATGTTCTACTTAAAGAGACAGGTCTAAATGTGCTTTTAGTGAAGAACTCTCTAAGAGTGGCATTACTCTTACATCCCTATTACTTTTTCATGTTATAGTAACAATACTTCTTGAGAGAGATGTTATATGAAGCTATTGCTCAAGAAGAAGTACCAGATAACTGATTTACTGGATTTTAGCTAGCTGTCTTGGTCACACAGAAAGTATGATTTGGATATAGGCCTGTCTCACAGAAGGAGCTGGAGCTGAATCTGCCAGTGAGACTTTTAACTTTACTTTTCCTTCATCCCTCTGCAATGTTGGTTTTGCAAAAGAAAGTAACGTCAGATATTTGCAAGTAACAAGCTGTAACAGTCATATATTACTACAATAATAAATTTTATCAAATCATCCCAAAATTTGTAGCTTAAAACAACCATTATTCATCCATGCTCACACAACTATAGATCAGCAGAGCACTGGCTGACCTATAGTGGCCTTGACAAGGCTTAGTTCCATTGGCCAAAGCAAGCCACATAGCCAAGCTCAATATCAATACAATGAGGAAATATATTGTGCCCAAGTGGAAGGGAAAATAAAGAGGATATTTGCTAAACAATAATCTAAACTTGAAAGACTCTGACTAACTTAAGCCAAAGATCAATTTATTGCAAAGATACAGCATAGCTCAAAGGAGCAAAGGAAGACCTGAAGAATCAGGCTTGTAAAGGAAAGAGAATGGATCCAGGGGTCTATGTAGGAGGAACCAAAAGATAGTCTCTGTAGGTACTGTTCCCCAGGTGGATGAACACCAACCATTTTTACTCTTTGTGTCACTCCAATCAAGTTTAAAATTCCAAGAAGAGCACATCTGTTGAGCCGTGGTTGGTTCATGTACCTGCTCCTTTGCTTGGCCATTAGGAAGTGGTGATGCAAACAGTGACTCATTTTTATTTTGTCTTTCCTATCTGCCATCCAAGATGGAGTGTCAGCTTCATTTTAAGGAGGGTGACACTGGAGTTTGTAGGACTGTCAGCTTTGTTAGGAGTTACGTAGGTAATTAGATCTCAGCTGTTTATGGCTAGTGAGAGAGAGAATACTTTTATCCTACCATTCTAGGCATGAGTCTGAAATTAATTCTGAATGGTTGTGAGACCATAGAATTAGAAGATGATGATTTATAGGAGGTAAAGACTGTACTTATTGCTGGGGATAATAGTCATCTTTTCTCTACTCCTGTACACTGCATAGGGGAAGAAACAACCAAATGAATATCTGAGTATATTTACGAAGGGTGCAAGAAGAACAGATGCAAAGAAGCAATAAACCAATGTCACTATACATAGCAAATAGCACCATAAGTTTGGAATTTCCTGAAATCTCCATTCAGAGATTTATGCAACTAATGTACTACAAAAGATGCTACAAAAAATACCAGATATACAATTCTAGTACAAATCTATATATTGGTATAGGGGCATAAAGGATAACAGTGAATAAACCATGCATAAGTATATATGTCTGAGTTGCTCATAGCGTAACACTTCCCAATATTAAAAATTTCATATTAATTTAAAAATACAGATTTATATATATATAGAGAGAGATGTATTATGTATGTATGTTTGGGTACTGTTATATACAAACATACATACCTAACATGGAAAACATGGTACTGATATTTTTATGCTGGCCACCAGATGGGCACTGATGCTAGAATTACATTTAATTTTGCTTTAAATAATT
The DNA here is from genome assembly GCF_003676395.1 of Aethalodelphis obliquidens. Classification (NCBI taxonomy): domain Eukaryota; kingdom Metazoa; phylum Chordata; class Mammalia; order Artiodactyla; family Delphinidae; genus Aethalodelphis; species Aethalodelphis obliquidens. The sequence goes on along the minus strand of NW_020837950.1, from coordinate 29,073,155 downwards.
TTGACTTAAAATTTTTATTTTAAAATGTATATCATATTTGTAGAAAAATAGTGTATCTTTCTTTTTAACTTAATATATAAGTTTGAATGTTTTAGAAAAGTAACTTCTTGAAAACAATTGTAACTTTCAATATTTTTCATTTTCTTTTAGTTATGCTTTTGGATGAAATGTAACATTTTGTGCATTTTGAATAACAAGTGATGTGTGATTTTTAGTCCTTTAGAATGTACAATTTGAGATTATGATAGGAATAGATAACAGAAAAGTGCAGATCAGGAAAGAAATGGAAAATCTTCAAAAGAGCTGTTTGCTTAAAATTTTTAAAATCTAGAAACAATGGAAGTGAGCGTACTTTTCTTTAATATGCTCTGTGTAAAATTTACAAGTAAGGCACTATATTTTCTTTATTTAATGAAGATTTACCAGTTAAAACATAAAAATAAACAACAGGTCAGATGAAATCCCAGCAACCTCATTTTCTTTAATAACTGAAAAGGTAAATATCAGCCCAAAACAATGAGAATGAAAAAGAGAATTATCCACATCAAATTCACAGCTCAGAAGAAACAAGTACACTCTTTAATGGTCTCCCTATTAAAGGATGAAGAAAACTACATTTATAAAATAGGCAAATTGAAAGAAAAAGACAAAAATTACTGTGTTTTTCAGATTATGATCCTAGAAAATGGCTGTCACATCCTTCTGACAGCATGAGAGTGTTTTTAGTAAAACACAATCTCACTCAAATCAATGATTATATAATTTTACTGGATACACACGGATGAACATTTAGTGTTTAATTTTACATAAAAATTATTTTAAATGGAGAAAAATTGTAGACATTGGCATTTGTATTCTAAATCAACGGCAAAGAATTGCTACTATATTTATATGTTTCCCAACTAATCTTCAAGTCCAGCCTTGACTAATGAAGATATCCATAACTGGATACACAAGTTTCTTATTAGAGAAATGCAAAACACCACTTTCCAATTGAAAAAATAAAAATAATTCAAAAATGCAATTACTAGTATTCAAAAGTCTGAGTAAATATAAATAAATAATATTCAACAAAGGTAAGTAAATGCCAACATATTACTGCCAGTATAGAAAATAATAATATCACATGTTTAATATTAGCTGAGCATAGAATGCTTTTTATGGCACAAAAAGAACAATACTTACAGAAAGGAAAGGAAAAAGCTCAGTTTATTAGAAATTATTTCCAAATTTCTTGCAAGCAAAACTGATCATGTAAAATAGAGTTAAAATTAAAAATAATGAGTTTTACTATCTGGGATGGAGAAATAAATATTAGATTACTAGTTTAATGAGTAATAAAATAAGAAATTATAAATAAATAAAAAGTAAATACTATTTAATTCAATTTGATTGTAGCAAGGACAAAGGTTATGTTGAACAACTAGTATTTATTATAATTATTTTTGAATTCCCAAAAGAAAATAATAGAGTTGAATTCATTGGTTTTACACCTAATGTATCAAGTATGCATTCTGACTTAAGAACTAAGAAACAATTTTCAGCATTGGTTTAAAAGATTTTCTATAGCTATGATAACAGTGTTAGCATAATTAATAATTTAAAATGTATACAAATTAGAATCTGGGCCAAAAACCCAGGAACATGTACAGTATATAGTTAGATTTTGTTGCTAGGAGACATGGCCATGACTTACTAATAGCAATGACATTCCTTAGAAAAATTTAGAGATTACATACAGTTTTTTTATCTGTCCAAAGATGGAACAAATAACTTGATAAAACAAATATAAAATATTGACCTCATAAATACACATGGAAACATGATGATAATGTTAACTAAATATTATTAAAGCAATTGGATTTGATTAGGCAAGATATGAGATGTTTTAGAAGACTAGAGATAAACTAACAGAAGACTCTTAAAGAGTGAAACGTGACCTTAGGTGAAGAGTTAAATTAATAGTGAATATGTGCTATTAAGTTATATACTACGAACTGTTGCTTGTTAGTAAAAAGGTTAACAGAAGTGTACCAAAAAAAAAAAAATCTAAATTTGGCTGTGACACTTTTTAAAAGTTAAAAAAATACATATTAAAAACTGCTTATATAAAAAAAAAACTGTTTATATGTGTTTTTAAATCAATAGAAACTACACATGAAATATGCAGCAAAAATGACATTGCAACAAAATATAAGAGTTTAGAATAAGGAAACAAAAATGTTTTAAGCCTATAAAGGAGAAAGAATATTGCAATAATCACCAATTTCTACAGAAACTGTTTCCTGGTCTTTTTTTTGCAGACTTATTGAGATAATTTCACATACCATAAAATTCACCCATTTAAAGTGATCAGTTCAATGGTTTTTAGTATATTCACAGAGTTGTGCAACCATCACCATAATCTAATTTTGTCATATTTTTTAATCACAAATTTATTGATATAATTCACATACAGTAATATTCACCTTTTTAAAGTGAACAATTCAGTAGTTTTTAGTATATTCAGAGTTGTGTAACCATGACCACCATCTAATTCCAGGACATTTCCATATTCTGCAAAGAAACCCCTTACTAATCGCTGGTCACTAGTCACCAGCCACTAGTCATTTCTCCTTTCTCCCCTGCCCAAAAGCAACTTTTCTCCACTCCTGAAAAACACTAATCTACTTTCTGCCTCTGTGTATATATCTTTTCTGGATATCTCATATAAATAGAAATATGGCCTTTTATGTCTGTCTTCCTTCACTAAACATAATGTTTTCAAGTTACATCCACCTTGTAGCATATATCAGAATTTCATTCCTTTTTATGACCCAATAATATTCACATGTATAGATGTACCACATTTTATTTAGCCATTTAACAGTTGATGGACATTTGGGTTGTTTCCATGTTTCAGCTATTATAAGTAATGCTATTATGAACACTTGTGTACATGTTTTTGTGTGGGCATATGTTTTCAGTGGTCTTGGATATACACCTAGGAGTGGATTACTGAGTCATGATAACTCTATTTTAACTTTCTGGGGAACTGCCAAACTAGTTTTTAAATTAGTGGCACCATTTTACATCCCCACAAACAATACATGAGGGTTCTAATTTCTCCATATCCTTGTTAACACTTGCTATTATCTGTCTTTTTGATTATAGCCATCTTAGTGTGTGCCGAGTGGTATGACCTAGTGGTTTAGATTTGCATTTCCTTAATGACTAATGATGTTGAGCATCTTTTCATGTGCTTATTGGCAATTAGTAGAGCTTCTTAGGAGAAATGTTTATTCAAATCCTATGCCACTTCATAATTAGACTTTTTAAAAATCTTTGTATTGTTGATTTGTATTTCTTGTCACTTTAAGATTAAAATATAGTCATATTTTTATTGAATAAATTTGACATATAAGCTGTATAAATTTAAGGTGTACAATGTGTTACATTGATACATTTACATATTGTAATATGATTGCATTTGTAGCAATATTTATCCCACTATGTAATTACAGTATTGTTGTCTATATTCATTATACTGTGCATTAGATTTTTTTTTTTTTTTTTTTGCAGTACGCAGCCCTCTCACTGTTGTGGCCTCTTCCGTTGCGGAGCACAGGCTCCGGTTGCGCAGGCTCAGTGGCCGTGGCTCATGGGCCCAGCCGCTCCGCGGCACGTGGGATCCTCCCGGACCAGGGCACGAACCTGTGTCCCCTGCATCGGCAGGCGGACTCTCAATCACTGCGCCACCAGGGAAGCCCGTGTGCATTAGATCTTTATGATGTATTTACTACTCATTGAAAGTTTGTACCCTTAAACTACAGCAATTAAATTATAGTCCTGATAGAATAGAAATTTGATAAAATTGAAAAAATACCGCTCTTTTTGGTTTGCCTATAACATGCAACTTTAAAAAATTTGAAAGAACAAAATATGTAATACAGATGGATCTGTATTACAGATCCATTTAGATGGATCTAAATATCACTTTAAAAAGATGGTGAAAAGATAATAGATATGATAACAATTCAATACATAAAATCAAAATATTATAAATATTTTCTATGATTTGATAATTTACCTATGGACCCCCTTATATTGTTTGAACATGATATGTTAAAAAAATCCATAGTTTGTTTCTGAATTTAAATATTGCTTTACAAAATTTGTTGGCAATTTCAGTTACTACTGCCTCAGCAGAGCAAAATTTTTCAAAAAATTACCACTAATCTAAAAAGCCTATCTGGAAAAGAAGTGTGGGCAGCTATCACCAAATACTGCCAACTGAACCAAATAGATTAAAAGCCCTAGAACATGATTAAGAAAATTGTACAGAGAAAATATAAACCCAAATTATAAATATCTGAGACTGTAAGAGACTTAAAATTACCCTTGGTTCCCTTCCTTTGGTAGGCATGCAGCAGAGGGAGAAAGCCACTCAGAACATAAGGAAAACATATTCCTAACGAATGCCCACCACAGGTGGGACAAATAGGGCACAGCCAAAGATCACGGAGAAAAGTAATGGGCTTGAGACTTCTCTGGTGGGAAGCAAAATCAGGGTCTAATCCAGGAACATTTCCATCCCATACTCGCTTTCTAAAGTAGAAGGTCCTCACCACCTCTGCCTGGTAAGATTTCAGAATAGTTGTATATCAGATTAGTGTCTGCCATGGATTTTCTATTCTTCTTTCCAAAGGGAAGTGTTTAATACAGTTACTCTGTCCGTGTTCTACTATTGTATATTTGGAGAGCATGGAAATGTAACTTATCTTTTTATTCGTGAGTGTCCAGAGCAAGAGAAATCACACTCAGATTTGATGTGGAATCTCCTGCATCATTCCCAAGGAGCCTAGGCTTTGAATTTGATATCATGGCAAAATGGGACTTTGGGGTTGACTTCTCTGGGATGGACTGAGTATATTTTGCCTGTGAGAAGTAGAGTGAGTTGAATATTTTGGTGACCCGAAGGGCAGAAAGTGATAGTCCGTAATGCTGTTCACCATATATGTCCAGCTTGCAGTCTCCTGGGCATGTAGAGGATTATACATCCTGTCCCATTTGTTGTTGAGTAGAGCATGTGACCAAATCAGGTCAGTGGGTTACCCTGGAAGTGGGATGTGATGACCAGCAATGTTTGAGATAGTAGCTGCTCCGTCAACCTGAGTCCGGAGAGGGTAAACCATGAAACAAAGCTCACAGCCAATACCCAACAGTCAGGTGCATGAGTGAGAAATAACTTGTGTTGTTATGAGTCATAGAGAGATGGGAGTTGTTTACTACATTATAAGGTAGACTTTCCCGATGGCTATAGTGACATTAAACACACGGGCTTCTTTAATGAAAATGAAGTCTTCTCCAAATTAAATAGTTAAACATTTAATGGTTAAACTGGTGAGGAAACCTTATGAATCATGCATATTGTCTCAAATTTGTTTTTGAAATTTGTTGGTCCTGCGATGAAGTTCAGACCCAGAAAAGTACAATGCTTTTCCCTGTGAAAAGCAGGTGAAGTTCTGAATTTGGTATCTTTTATTCCACTTCCAGTATTAACAGTCACTGCTTGTGGTACAATGACTTTAGAATAACAGAAGTTAATGTGGCTCTTTACTCCCAGCTTCTCCCCAGGGTACTTGGCAGTTTCTCTCAATCTTCTGCTTGCTTTCTCAAAACAGCTGGAACTTAATTCTGAAAATACAGAAAGACAACATTGTCCTACAGCTTTTAATTGCCAATTAAGCAGGTTTCAATTTATGAATCCATCTCGTATGTGATTAACGTGGAGTTTTATGGGTATTTTTTTATTTTTAAGGTTTTTAAACACTGTGAATACTTTTCCACATTACTTACCTGAGTAGAGAGGGTTAATCCTACACTCCCCAGTCTCCTATAAGGCACATCACCCTCTTGCATAGTGGTTCTTAAACTCTGCACCTTAATCATGTGGGAGTCTTAAAAAATTCTGATGCCCAAGCACACCCTGAATCCAGCAAGTGTAAATACTTTGGAGAGTGTGAGAATTAATTCCATGTGTCAATTTAACTGGGACATGAGCTGCCCAGATATTTGATCAAGCATTATTCTGGGTGTTTCTGTGAGGGTGTTTTTAAGTGAGGTTAGCATGTAAATTGATAGACTGAGTAAAGCAGACTGTCCTCCCTAATGTGAATGGGCCTTACCCAATCAGCTGAAGGCCTGAATAGAATAAAAAGGCTTACCCTCCCCTGCACAAGTGGGAATTCCTCCTGCCTGACCGCTTTGAGTTGGAACATTGTTTCTTTGTTTGTTTTTACCTGCCTTCAGACTTGAACTGAAACATTTGTTCGTCCTTGATCTTGACTCTTCTGACCTTCAGATTGGAATTTATACCATCAGATCTCCTGGGTATTCAGCTTGCTGACTGCAGATCTTGGGATGTGGCAGCTTCCATAATTGTATAAGCCAATTCCTTATAGTAAATACCTTATAAAATATATGTATATACACATATATAATTTTACTCATGTATGTATAAAGATTTTTAAATATATCTTTATATATACATATGTACATCATATGTACATTTATTTTGTGTGCATATATATATATATATATATATATAGTCATGTGACTTTATGTGGCCAAGAAAAGGTGAGAAGTTATGTATGTCATGTGTATATCATGCAAAAGCCAAAGGGTGAATCTTCCTATTGTCTTTCCTCTCCTATGGTGATCACAAATGTTTTAAGGACAGGATGCTCAGTGAGTCTGGTTCTTGGAATGAAGATGATGTGGAAAAACAGTGCCGATGACATGAAATGGAGCCCAACAGACCTAGTATAGACATGAAGCATGAATGAGATATAAACATTATTATCATGGGTTTTCTGTAAGAGTTTTTCAGCCTTCTGTTAACACATACATACACTACCCAGTCTATAAACTCTGGGGCCATTCTGCCTCTGGGTTTATTGTGATGTGAGATAATATATTTTCTTATAGACTAAAGCATTTGGATCATGTTTTTTGTGCGTTCACATCTGTAATCATTCAAATTGTGCACCAAGAAAGCTCCTTTCATTTCTTCAAACTCTAGTTTTTGTCCTGTCTTCCTTGGGTTTTTCCTGGTATCATAGGACAGCATTATCCTTCTAGCTTTTGTTACACTGCTCTCTCTCGCTCTCTCTCTCTCTCTCTCTCTCTCTCTCTCTCTCTCTCTCTCTCTATATATATATATATATATATATATATATATTTATCATCACATGCATCAGAGTGATTGTTAATCTTATTTTTACATCATCTACCTGCTAGCCAACAAGCTCCCCAACAGAAAGATTTATGTCTTTTCTATCTTTATTTCTCTGGCATCTAGATCAGTATCAAGCAGTTTAAAAGGCCCAATACACATTTTTTTCTGAGCTAAGTCAAATAATCTTATAATGTGGAAATGGTAATTCTCTCACTTATTTATAATAGAATTGTCTTCAATATTTCATCTACATACATTGAAAATCACATAACACAGTGCTGTGATTTTGCTTCTACAATCAAACAGGATTTAGAAAGCACAAGAGAAGGAAAATGTATTGTCTTTATCCATATTTTTCTCCCTCCTTTGTTTTTTCTTCCTTCCCGATGTTACAAGTTTCCTTCTTTCATCATTTCCTTTTGTCTTAGAGAACTTCCTTTAGCTATTCGGTTAGGGTAGGTCAACTGGCAAGACAAACTCTCTTAGTATTCTTTCATCTGGGATGTCTTGATGTCCTCCTCTGCCATCTGATTGATATCAACTGATTGCCTTTCTCATTCAAACTGTGGTTTTCCTGGGTTTTGGTATGATGAGTGAGTTTCCTATTGTATCCTGGACATTTTGTTTGTTAGGAGACTCTTGATGCTATTTAAATCCTCTATTTTAGCTTGTAGTCACCCTGTTCAGATTTAGCATATAGTTTCTGGCCTACTTCTGTGGGTTTTAGCTCTAATGACAGTTTAGTTTTCGTAAGATTTGCAATGCAATTCTGGCCTGTTTTGCTATCCTGGTGCTGCTGGGTCTCCTGCTCAATTCCTACTGGTGCTGAAGTAATATCTTGGCTCATCTTCTGCCAGGGGGTGGATGAGAGCCAGAAGATGCTGGGCCTGGGTTTCTTATGCCACTGTGTGGAGGGCAGGAAAAGCTGGGCTCCAATGACACTGCCTCGAGATAAGCTGTGCGTCAGCTTATCTGCTAGGGTGCCTTTGTGCAGCAGTGGTGGGTTGGGCTTTGGGGGCTTTGAAGCTGCTGCTTCAGGTAGGGTTCAGCCAGCTGGTGCCCTAGCTATGGAGCAGGTGCTGGGGCTTCCCCTCGGGAAGCCAGGTCTTGGACTTGCCCTTTCTCGGCACCATGTGAGATAGAAGGAAAACCTAGGAAACTCACAGTGTTGTCATTCCTCAGGTCCTGAGTCCCCTTGCCAGTCCACCTTTTTCTTTCCACCTCTTTAAATCCTTTTATCATCGTCTGTTGAATTATTTCCAGGGCATTTAGTTGTACTTAGAGGAAGGAGTGGGTATACATTAGCCTATAGTATCTTGTTCCAGAACTGGAAGTCTCTAAGTGCTTTTATGTATTAACTTATTTAATCTTCACAACTTCTTTGAAGTAGGGTAATATATAATCTCTTATTTTCGACATATGATAGGTTAAGGAAGAAAAATGAAAATTAATAAGATCCTGCCAAAGACGCCAAGGAAGAAGAATATATAAGTGAAATATATACACATATATTTTTGTGTACTCATGCATGCACACATGCGCACACAGAGTTATAGCTATGATCTTGAATAGATTTAAAGCTATAGTGCCTACTTTAATCACAAAATAAAGCAACTTAGAATGCATGAACAAGTTTTTAGAAGTTATTTTTATATACTATTTTGAACAGCATTATGATTCACATTTTATTTTTCATAATTTTTCATTACATTGGGAAACCATACATGGAGATATTTTTCTGTTGTGTTATCTCATAATCACAATGAACAGCACACAGCTTTATGAGTTGATATTTCTTTTTTGTATATATAAATTTATTTATTTATTTTTGGCTGCATTGGGTCTTTGTTACTGCACTGGCTTTCTCTAGTTGCGGTGAGCGGGGGACTACTCTTTGTGGAGGCGTACGGGCTTCTCATTGCAGTGGCTTCTCTTTTTGCGGAGCACGGGCTCTAGGTGCGCAGGCTTCAGTAGTTGTGGCATGTGGGCTCAGTAGTTGTGGCACATGGGCTTAGTTGCTCCGTGGCATGTGGGATCTTGCCGGACCAGGGCTCGAACCCGTGTCCCCTGCATTGGCAGGCAGGTTCTCAACCACTGCGCCACCAGGCGAGTCCCTGAGTTGATATTTCTTACACAACAAGATACAAGTAGCCAGAAAGTACTAAAGTAACGTTTCTGGGTTTTCAGACACAACGTTGTATTTATTGAATAAACTTATTTGTTTATACTTAAAGATTCTTCTTGTATTATGGTTTTTCCTAAATTTACACAGACTTGTTTATCATTCATGTCTCATCTGCTGTAGAATTTCCATGTTGTTTTGGTGGGAAAAATATTCCTTTTGTCTTATGTAACTAAGGAGAGTGTAGCCCAAGTCATGAAAGAGAAATGAAATAATCCTATTAATATGAAAAGAAGGAGATAAAAAGGGTTGGCTCAAGTCAGATTATATTCACCCCAGTGATTCTCTACTAAATGTTTGTATGTTGTTTTTGCATTTACCATCTTCCATTAAAAATAATAGCCATAATGCGAATAAGAACAATAATACATTATTTTACAGTGTATATAGTTCTTTCAGATTCATAGTTTGCATTTCATTAACATGAATTTCCTATGATTCATGAATTAGTGAGAGGCCTAGAGCTTTGGACCCTGGCTGCTGGGGTTAAAATCCTAGCTCTACCCTTTTCTAGCTGAATGACCTTGGACAGGTTACTTAACCTTTCTTGGCTTCATTTTCCTCATCCCTAAGGTAACATGAGCAAATTACTCAACCATTTTGTCCCTTAACTTCCTCATCTCTAAGATGATACAGTTTTCCAGGAGGATTAAATGAGGAAATGAAGTAAAACACTTGGAATAATGCCTGCACATAGTAAATACTTAATAAATGTTACTTATTGTTATCTCCATTTTATACATGAGGACCATCTGGTTCAACAGATAAGCACCTGCAAGAAATGGATATGCAGCATATCTTATACTAATTTATTTTACATTAAAATGAAATGAATTTAAATTTTCTTTAAATGCTTTTGCGGAGTTGCATTTCAGAGCTCAAGAAGTAGAGCATAGATAATACAGAGAAAGACATTTACTGCTTGTCACAGAGCAGTCACTTTGGAGCTCAGAGCTCTTATCTTTACAACTTCCCTCTGAATTCTAACATAACCCTTGAGGAAACTATGACCTCCTCCATTGAACAACCACCTCTTTGGACTAAGGCCAAACTGGACCTGCCACCCTTTTTTATATCACCAGTGAGCTAAAACCGATTTTTATATAATAAACTTAGCAAGTGATTTGCTGATAGAAAACACTTATTTTAGACCCCAATTAAATGAATGTTATCCCTCCCAAAAGAATTCCATAATTCTCATTAGTAGATCTGTATTACAAAAATTTGTAATCAATTGTTACATTTTTAATTACACCAGCAAAACAGTTGTGGAAATTTGTTTGCTTTCTTTATTATGTTAAGTGTCTTCATAATATCCCTGATTTTGCCTATTGGCCTTCAAGACCTAAAGTACTCTCTGGTTCTTAACAGAAAAAGTTTGCTAACTCTTGGTCTAAGACATTAATGTGACTATTTTGCACGAGTAAATGGCTTTTTGACCATCAGGCAGGTATACACTTTGAACTATATTTTTCCAATAGTGGTTATGAATTGCCTCTCTTAATCAGATTTGATTTTTATCTAAAATATATAATATTTAGCCTTGGGATTTGAAAATATTTATTTTGAGTTTATGTTAGATGACAGCAAATTTCTTTGTAATTTTAGCATGATGTTGTGACCCTGTATGAGAACAGTCAACCTTTTTGAAATTAGCAGAAGGAGTCTGCAGATGTTGTGAGGGGTCCCTGCCCCCTCTTTCCCAAATAACACGGAAAGATATTTTTCTTCTGTGAAAATCCAGGAGGCATTTTAAATTTAGTAAGTCAAAAGATTAGGCAATTTAAAACTACTTTTACAACTGAATTTCCTTTTCCTCAAAGGTTAATTTCTTGTAAATTTATTTTAACCTCATAAAACTATTAACATTTTTGCTGTTTATTTTCCCTTGGGCTTTTAAATGTTAATGTGTTTTTTAACCTGCATCACTGAGACATCTTTAATGTCTCAGAATTAAAGGAGCTGAGACATACATGGTGAGGAGCTCAGGGTCTGGAACCAGATATTACTTAATAAATATAGTTACATTATTACTGAGAACTGGGAAGGATCTATAGTTCAACTGGTCTAATCCCAACATTATATAATTGAGAAAAACTAAGTCCAGAAAATCTAAGTGATATATCCAAAGCTTCCCAAGCATTCCCACTTAGCAGCATATCCAAATTTCAGATTTTCATTTTCATTTCACTAAACCATCAACAGGATATTTTATTATGTCACTGGAAAACCAACTCCACCTCTTCAAAAGAGTATTACGGGACATAATTATCATGAAACTAATTGTATCCATCGTCCCTCTTTTGTTCTTGATCTTTCCTCTACTCTTAAAATACCTTTCCCAGGGTTTCCCAGGGCTCAGCACAGGAGCTACTTGATCATTGTAATAGTTAATTGAAATATCTAATCTATTCTCACAATACAAATAAAATATTTTAGAAATGTTCACCTCTGAGTAGTAGTAGTAATGATGAAAATAATTATACTGCCCTTTATTTAATAAATAAATACCTAACAGCACAATACCTCTATACTAGCATAGAGGTATTGTGCTGTTAGTTTGACAGATATGATCTTAATCTTCCTGATAATCATGAAAAGTAGGCATTTTTATTCCCATACATATGAAATACTAAACTGGAAAAAACTTGTGTAATGAATTTGGTACCTGGCTGAGACATAACAATTAGAACAGCTTGCTGAGATGGAAGCTCCTTCCATTTCTCAAGGCCATTTCTTTGGAAAATGAGCCTAAATTCTTGTTACCTCTGTGGGGCTGCCCATGAAAACATTTTGGTGCCCCCTAGAGGTTATCAGGAATGTACACTTGTCAAATGCCAGGAAATGGGAAGCTGAAATCAATTCAGCAGGTGCTACCTATCATTCATTGCTGCCTGAGTCTCCAAACTTAGATACAACCACAGAGGAACTCTAGAGAGCTGTGATTCTCCAGCTTCAGTGAGTATCAAAACCACCTGGCAGCTTATTAGAACTCAGGTTTATGGACTCCAGCCCCAGAGTTTCTGACTGAGTGTGCTGAGGTGGGGCCTGAAAATGTGCATTTCTAACTATAATCCCTGGTGTTTCTGATGCTGCTGGTCCAGGGACCACACTCTGAAAACCACTGCCCTAGAGAATCATCTCAAAGTTTAAGCTAGCTCCAGAAGCTGGTCCGGTTTCAGTAATTGGGCACAGCTACTGTCAATACTAGTTCTCCCCTGCTCCCTTTAGATGATGTAAACAGTGTGTGCAGAGAGATGTGGACATCTGTATGAGGGTGACACTTCCTGATGAACTATAGATTCCTTGATCTCTGGGAATTCCAGAGACTCTATAGGGTGGGTGTAGGAGAACCAGTTGAGGTATGAGGTCAGAGAACTCAGGTTCTGGTTTCAGCTGTGTCATGTAATCAGACCTGGCTGAAGACCAACGTCCTCACCTGAACACAAATAAAGTAGCCACCATCTAGAACTACACCGTGGTTTTAACTCCATCAAATAGCTTGGAACCTAGGAGGCATGAAACAAATTTTAATTAAATCTTCATCTCCATGATGTTATGGTTCCATATTTACATTTCCAATATAAAAATATTATAAGAAAAATTATGTAGTTAACATGAAAACATTTTGAAACAATGGTAAATAGTAACATGAAAGTAAAATCCACAGAATTATTCTGTAAGTTTCATGAATTCAATCAATGCTATTACTGTTATCTAACTCTGTTTTTACTCATATTTACCTACTTTTCATCAATTCTCCTTTCTTATTCCTTTTCCCCATGTATCCCAATTTCACCAAATTTTCCTCCATAGAAAATGCAAATTGAGAGAATGCCTTCTCATTTTTGTTTCATTTTGTTTTTTTACTGTATGAGTGTTTAAATGTTTAAATTGTTTTCTCAATCATTCTAGCAACTGGATTTATTTTCTCAAGGTAATAGGGGACTTGAATGTTGACTCTAGTGGATTCTACTTCTGTTTAATCTAGGTCGGGATTTATGGAGAGCTCACGTGGTGACAAAAGGGACCACAGAAGACTTTCTTCAGGATGGGCGTAACAGAGTCAAAGAGAAATTCAGAACTCATTTGGGAACAACATAATCTAGAAAGAACTAAGACCTAGAAGTTAATGGTCCTGAAGCATGTGAAGCCTCCAAAAACATCCTGAAATAATACGGAAGGAATAATATAATTATATTTTTTTGAATGAGAAATCTGGTCACTCATGTATAAATTTCCCTTTATTAACTGAAAAGTTGATGACACAAAGAAATTAATACGTCATGTCTCTCAGGAATTAGTTGTAGTTTTCCTTTCTTTCTTAATGAAATCCACTGGACATACCTTCTCATTCAAATTTGTATCAAATTAAAAAATATGTTTCTGTAGGCTGTGAATGTTATTTTTGGCTCTTTTCTTGGTTTTACACAGAACGGAAAGGGAGCCAGAGAAGGAATCAAACTTGAACTCACCTCTATGACTTGCATTGTGCAATGCTATAAATAGCATGACTTGTGAATATTTGGAATGCAAGATATGTTTTTGCAAGTAAAATACAGAACCATGATTCTATGTGGTGGATGAAGTTGAACATAAATACTCATATCTTGTTGCTGACAGGGTATCAAAGTTGTGGAATTAGGTTAATTAGTGTAGGGGTAAACATATTTCAACCACATAATTCACTAGTACAGACTAAAGAAAATTCCCTAGGGGTGTGTGCGGTGGGGAGTGATGGAAGAATCCTTCATCAGTGATAGGTACTTGTTCTTCGTCTCATTTTCCTTACAGGAAAAATGTGACTCTGGCTTCCACTTTTTCTTTCTTAAGGAAGTTATGTAACAGACCTTTAAGCTAAAATCTAGAAGGACAAATGAGTTAATGAATGTTAAATGCTTTTGAAGTATTTAAAAGAACAGAGGACTATTAAATCTGTGGCATTAAAATGAGTACTCCTCAGAGTTCCAATTCATTTATCTAATGGGTACCCCGTCTTTGGAGATGCCCTCACAGTGGCTTTAAGTTTTCCAGGGCAGGCAAAATGACATAGGTAGAGGTAGCCATTTTGCAAAGATATTTCGGAAAATGTAAGTAGGAAAAAAGTTATTGGGGATGTGGGAGAAATTTCAGATTGAGGATATTCTTGTGGTAAAGAAATCGGTCAATTTTCAGAGCGCCTCCTGTGTGTCGGGCGTATTGTTAGATGCTGGGAATAGAAAAATGAATTGGATGGGTCCTCTTGCCTTCAAGGGGGTGACAGATAATTACACAAATAATTATCACACTGTGAGACTGGTATTAGGCTGGGGACTTGCACAAATTCCTGTGAAAGCGGTGAAAGGTGGAATGGAAGCAGGAAGAACGAGGTGAGGCGTTTTAAATTCAAGCTAAATTGTTGACTCATTTAGATGCCATTTCAAACAATAGTGACTTTGGTTTTTGCTGGGGGCGGCGGGGCATGGGGTGGGAGGCAGGAGAGTGGTAGCAGTTGTCGGACACACATCACACTAAAAAGACAAGAAGAAACAAGGAAATTCTCTTCCAAAACAGTGAGGAAAAAATATCCAGAACTTCCCTGAAATAAAGGAAGCCTTCTGGCTACAACGTGCGTTGCTAGGGATTTATTTTTTTCCTCCTTTCCTAAGAGAGTAAAATCACGCAGACACATTCAAGCCCTTAGAGTTTTGTGAGCATATTGTGTATTCAGGACGTCAACTGAGCAGGGTGTTAAATGCGTGACTATAAAGAAAGGGTTAAACGGAAGGGGGTGGGTCGGAGATGGGAAGGCTGGCGAGAAGGTTCAAAAACACCATTTTCCAACTTGCAAAAACTCTGAACTTTTAAGCACCCAAAAATACACATGTGTGTGTCTGTGAGCTCAGGCAGAGCTATTTCGGTAGAATTAAAAAAAAAAATTAAAATCGTAATCTCTCTCTGTGCTTCAAACACCGAGCAGCCCCCTTAGGATCGCTTGGCAAAAGCTGCAGCAGAGGCACCGGCAGCGCTATTTACGAGCCGCGCTCAAAGCCACCCTCTCGTCCTTCCCCCGCTGCGAACTACCGTCTTCGAGACTGGGTCACCTCTGGGGCCCTGGAGTTGGGGGCGGGGGCCCGGGAACCTCCTTCCTCCGCCAAACTTTGCCCGGGCGTGGGAGCGAGGGCGCGAGCCGCGGTGCGCGGGAACGCGCCGCCGACCGCCGCCTCCGCCCGGCGCTGGCAGCCGGGGGCCTCACCTCTCAGCTGCGAGGTGCGGGCTCCCAGCGCTCAGCCAGTGGGCGGTGCCGGGCCGCGCGGGGCGGAGCCGAGGGGGTGGGGGCTCCGCCGGGTATATAAAGCCGGCGCCGGCTTAACTTCTGACTTGGGGTTATTTATTTGGAGAGTTCGCGGACGGCGGAGGCTGGCGGAGGCTGGCGGTGGCGGCGGTGGTGGCTGCCGCAGACGGTGGTTAAAAAAAGGCGGCGGCGGCGAGTGATGCGAGCGCCGTGGCTCCCGGGCGCGGGCGGGAGCTACCGAGCTTTCCGGGCAAGGCGGGAGCGCTGAGGAGAAAGGGGAGCGTCCGGGGTCTCGCGCCCGGCTCCACAGGCGCGGGCTGGGTTTTTGTTCGACTGCGCTGAGCGCCAGGCAGCCCGAGCCAACAACTCCAGTTACAACAACAACCCACCTTCCCGCAGCCGAGCGAGACTAGGGCTGCTGCGTCCGTCCTATTGTTTAGACACTTGCCAGGAGCTTGGGAGTCAGCAGAGCCACCGAGTCCCCGCTCCCTGTCGCCGCTTTCTCTCTTCCTCACTTCCCTCCCCCAAGAAAGGGGCGCAGAAAGCCACCTGGAGAGGGGGAAGAGCCTGGAAGGAGACAAGCTGCTGCGGACTGCGGCCGCCGAGTCAGGTGCAGCGCCCAGAGTCGGGCGGCGTCGCGACGTCGGCGGTACGACTCCCACCGTGGCTGTGGGGACTGGATTCAAACCCTGGGAAAAGTTCCTGCACTTTGAGAAGGAGGACCCACTTGTGGGCTGTCGGGGGGAGACCGAGGGGCTGCCCCGGCCCAGGAGCCTGCTCTTATTTCTTCCACCTTTGCCATCAGGTGTCTGCTGCGGAGCTGCGGCGTATCCGGGAGACGAGAGGGGCTGACACACGCACGCACATAGGACTGCCGTTCAGCTGCCTCCTGGGGTCTCCTCGGATTAGCAGATACCACAGACCCAGCTGCCATCTCTCCACCGTCCGGAACGCCCCGGGAGGACCCGGGAAGCGGACACCTCCAGCTTGGCCTTTGCACTCTTTCTGGCCGGCCGGTCAGCCATTCCCTAGTCAGCCTTAGCAGGAGCTCTCATCCTCAACTTGGCCTCTTGGATTTCCTCTCCCGGGGTCGTGACTAGTGGATATTCCTGCCTGCTGGGCGGCTCGATTGCCCTTTTGTCTTTTCTGCGTGACCCCGTGGAAGGCCCTCGTGCGGAGCGTCTCCAAGGACGCCGGGGCGGGAGGCGGAATTGCCCAGACATCCTTCAGCGAAGTGCATGTGTGTTTGCAAATTGTCCTCCGCTGTCGGTAGACGACGAGGACCGGCCCGGGCTGCGGAGGAGCAGCAGGCCGGTGGGGCAGGCCGCGTGAGTGAGCCTCGCCAGGAGCCCCGCAGCGCGGTCCCGCGCCCCCTAGGCTGCGCGTCAGCCCGGTGCGCCCCCGCGCGCCATGTCCGGTCGTTCAGCGCGCTCCGCTCCCGGCCCGCGGGGCTCCTGCGCCTTCTAGTTTCGGAGAGCCCACTTTGACCGAGGCCACCATTCCTACTGAGCCTCCTTCTTCTGTCTCCTACCGTCCTTACTGGAATTGGATTTGCGGAGGGGGTCGGTGGAACCGGATCACCCCTGTTCCACGCGCAACTGGCCCCTGCATCTTCACGATCTTCACCGCGGTTGGGAGCTCCAGGTCTTTTACCTCCAAGTTGATATTTGTGAGGCAGACGACGCGTGATCTCCTCCCCGCTGCTTTGGGGTCTCCCTGTAGCCTTGGCCGGGCCAACTGATCTTCAGGACCTAAAGTTGCCCAAGGAGCGCCTGCCTTGCAGGAGGAGGGTGAGGGGAGCTGAGAGGCGTGTATCTGTGTTAGCTTTACTGCCTTGAATATTACTGTTACTTCTATATTATCTTGTGCACGTTATCCGGACACTCTGGGTTGCTAGACTCGCGCCAGGCACTGGGCCTCAGGCACAGCGCAGTTCCAACAGAGCAGCAAGCTAAAGAGAAAACCCCTGGCGCCGGCGAGCTAGGAGGCGGCGGGGGAAGATGCGCGGCGTGGGCTGGCAGACGCTGTCCCTGTCGCTGGGGTTAGTGCTGGCGATCCTGAACAAGGTGGCGCCGCAAGCGTGTCCGGCGCAGTGCTCCTGCTCCGGGAGCACAGTGGACTGTCACGGGCTGGCGCTGCGCAGTGTGCCCAGGAACATCCCCCGCAGCACTGAGAGACTGTGAGTATGGGCTCTTCTTCCCCCTTCCTCCCCACCATCGGGGTCGCGCAGCCCCTGCGTCGAGACTGGAGGGACTGAGCGGCACAGAGAACTGTGCCTGGGTCAGTCCTCACTAGCTTTCCCGAAGGCGCATCCTGGTCTTGAACTCTCTGGGAGGGCGCTGCCCGGGGAGGGGCCACTGCCCAAGGAGGGGCGGGCCCGCTGGCTGCTGCGCTTGGTCCCTTCCTCCCGCTCCAGTCCCGCCACTCGCAGACCTTTGCGGGCGAGTTCTGTGAGGTTGGGTTGACGGGGAGATGGGGGACGAATAGTCGCGGATGCCTGGGGCAAGGGAGACGCGACTTTGTTCCTCGGACTCTGCAAACGGAGTCACCTTGCGGTTGGGAACTGTCGCGGGTCGGTTCAGGGCCGAGTCCCGGCTCTTGTCATCGCGGGGTGGCGCGAAGAAGGGGGGTTGACGCGGGAGGGGGGTACTCAAAAGAGAGAAACCTCCGCTCCCCGGCTTTGTGTCGCCCTCCTGGGGACTGAGGGAGAGGAGACGGGGTCGTGGGGCGGCTGAGCCCGCCCAGGGGCGCTTCTACAGGCCGCGGAAGGAAGGATGCCCCAGGACGGCAGCAGCTTTCGCGGTGGCCGCGCGCAGCCCCCCGCGACTCTTCCCCCGCCTTTCATTTCCCCTGGGAGGAGGCGGCGGCGGCGGCGAGCCCCAATGACCTGTCCGAGGGGGAAGGTTCCGGAGGCGGACCACGTCCCGTCGGCTAGGCGAAGTTAGGGCTGGTTCTCCAAGCGGAGCCGGCCAAGTCGCGTCTGACCAATTTGGTGACCCCGCGGCCCTCGGCTGCCCCCTTCGGCCCTTCCTGCTGAGCCCTAGTGCCCCCTTTCCACCTTTCTGGCAGTTTCTGCGTCCCTGCTCGTGGCAGCCTCTCCCCTTCCTTCCTCTCTTCGCGCTCTGCTGCCCGCAGACATCCCCGCCTCCCTGTCTCTGTGAGCCTCTAATGAAGAAGTAATCGCAACGCGGGTGTTGACGGCCCACGCGCCGCTTGTGGGGCGCTTTCCGAGTTCAGGGAAGTGGAGCGTGGAGGCCGTTCTCTTTGTGAACGCAGAGGCCGCCGCCCCGCGCTTCCCGGGCGCCCGGGGCGCGCTCCCCTCACCGCTGAGCTTGGGCCCGGCGGGGCGAGGGCGGCCGGGGCAGCGCTCTCAGGCTGCGCTCCCCGGGCCCCTGCGTCACCAGGCTGCGAGGGGGGCGGACGGCGGAGGGGACGCCTTGGATTCGCAGGTTTCCACCAGCGCGGCCCGCAGCGCGTCGAGTCGATCTTCTTATCCAACTCATTTTCCTCGCCCTCAGTTTAAAGGCCAGAGTTGAGCCATTCCTTCCCTTGCCAGTGGCTGCCCCATCCCGAGCCCCACTGGGCCGCCCGCTACTCCGTCTCTGCCCTCCTTCCCTGGCCCGCAGCGCTGGGCAGGTTGAGTCCCTACCCAGGGTATCTTGTCAGAATATGATCTCCCAAGTTTGTCTGGGACTGGGGGGCTGGCGGTGGCGGTTGGGACTCAGCTTATGGCAAGTAGCCCGGATAAAGAAAGACCCCAACCACTGTAGGAACAATTCGATGGTACTTTGCTCAGCACGGAAAATGGGTTGGGGAGAAAGCAGTGCAGAACTCTCTTTTAGCCCTTGTCATTTCATGCTATTCAGAACAGTTTAAAGTTTAAGCACTAACATGTCTTATTCAGCAAAAAGGGAACGGTTCGGGGAAAAAATAGCAATTGAGTTTTAAGGTCCTTGAAAAAAAATTTACCCCTATGAGGGATCTA
Organism: Aethalodelphis obliquidens; assembly: GCF_003676395.1. Classification (NCBI taxonomy): domain Eukaryota; kingdom Metazoa; phylum Chordata; class Mammalia; order Artiodactyla; family Delphinidae; genus Aethalodelphis; species Aethalodelphis obliquidens. The sequence goes on along the minus strand of NW_020837950.1, from coordinate 29,053,495 downwards.
TGAAGAAGTTTCAGAAAATAGTTTACTCAGTGCTGGCTTATAAAATTATGTCATTGACAACATAAACACATTAAATACACATGATGTTTTCAAAGTCAAGGTAGGGTTTACTTCCGTGAAGGAGAACATTCAAACCGCAGCAAAGCCTGGTTTTATTTGAAATGATTGGAACCAGGGCAAGTTTAGATCTTGACCTAAGATGCCAGAAAAGGGGTTTGTGACTCTTGAGGGAAACGTGGTGCTGAAATCTGAACAAAAATATCAGGGCCTGAATACTATTTCCACTATTGCCCTTGCTAGTAGTTTTCACTTTACAGTCACAGCGGGTGTCCCCGAGCTGCAAACGAAGAGTTTCGTTTTCATACAAACATAGAATTGTTGGAAGGTAAATGCTTATAAATGCGAGTCTTTGAAGTGCAGTTCTTTTGATGGCACTCAAACTTTATTCTTTGCCTTAGGAAGTTTAGCCATGGTGCCACCTAAGGATAGGGTTCTGAATTTTTAAAATTTTCTTCCTGAATAGTATTAGAAAAGTGTTCCTTTAACTTCCTGAAGGTAACTTTTTGGGAACATTACTAACAATAATAGTAAATATCAGAATACCTGTGAAATTAATATACACCTCCTTATAAAAGAAAAATTGAAAGCATCCCATATACACACAAAAGAGAACATCTCTTGATAACAGAATCACTTCATTTTCTTGTCATATGACAGCAAGCATGGACTCTGTAAACTTAATCATTTTAAAAATTTTCTTTCAGAGATGACTTCCTTTTCTTTCTCTGTCTTTTACTTTGCAAACTACTTTAGTAATTGGAACTGATCCTTTATCTCAAAGCTCTTATTTTGTTTATATTTGTCTTTGTTTAACTAGATAGTGGTAGAAATTAAACAGAACTTTCATTTTCTTACTTGTTTTCTCTTAGGGATTTGAATGGAAATAACATCACACGGATTACTAAGACAGATTTTGCTGGTCTTCGACACCTAAGAGTTCTGTAAGTATGTTCTTCTGTGTTTTGGAGAATTCTCTTTTGTTTTTTAAGGTTGTGTATTTTGAATTGTTACTAATCTCAGTTTTAATAACTGCCTCAATGACAGAAACATAAAATTTTAAAAGGCCTTAGTTTCCTTTTTTTTTTTTTTGTTTATCAGTGTACTTCAATTTTAATAAAAATGTAGGCCTTTATTTTAAGGTTGGATGCAAGCCATAGAAACAGTATAATGGAAATGACTTCAAATGTTTGCTATACCATACCGTAAGTGCCTTATGCATATAAAAATGTAGAATAGTTGCTTTTACAATATGAATGAGTAATGTGAGACATTTGATATACTTTTAGGATTTGAGATTAACTATAAAGAATTTAAGTGGGCCTGCATTTTATTATTGCTAATATAAAAATGTTCAGACTCTTCTAGCAAGCAACATGTACCTATATTTTGTAACATTAAAATCAAACAATCCAGGTTTTCGCAGAGTTTTTAGTGGGAACTGTTTCTCTATAAAAATATGTTGGTCATATTTTGAATCGTTTCTTGTATTTTAAAGCTTTGCAACTCATAAAATTGTTGCAGTATGATTACTTTTTTAATTAATGTGTTAAGTTAGTTGTGAATAAACAATCATTTGAGATTCAGTGTAATGTAAAATTGTTTTTACCTATAGATTTATAAATGTTTACATTGCAGTGCACATATACTTTTGATCATGCGTGTTCATTGTTGACTTTTGAAAAACACATTTTTGGCCTTTATGAATTCTTCCAATTTCTGACATATATACATCAGTGAATTGAAGTATGTGTATGATGAATTATTGTATGTTGTTTCTTTCAGTTAAGAACTCACTTGAAAAACAGCCATCAGAGTTGTAGTGTCATGGGTTACTTTTCAGGATATACTATAGCTTAAGGTTCAGGATTCTGACGAAATTTTGTGAGAAACTGAATTAGCATTTTTTATGAAAGTTTCGTGATGAGGATGCTATTTTCCTTCCCTGATTTTTCTCAGATACAACATTGTTAGATTTGATATTGAATCTCAAACCAGAGCAGTATTTAACTTCATAAAGGGACAAGTTTTCAGTTGCTGAACTGACACTTTTTCAGATGGTGAGTGGTAACATTAAGACTCCTGTTATACTTTGCATTTCAGTCAGCTTATGGAGAATAAGATTAGCACCATTGAAAGAGGAGCATTCCAGGATCTTAAAGAACTGGAGAGACTGTAAGTATTTTCAATTCCAAACTTATGACGACATAACTATATTTTAAAAAATAGTTGCATTTCAAGGACCATGTCTTCAATTTCATGTCTTAGTCTTTGTAAGTTTACGGAAAAAAGAAGTTGATAAAGTGATTTTCAAACTAATTTACAATTAGAAATAATAGAATTTTTGCATAAATAGTACTAACTTGTACAAGTTCAAAAATACAGACTTACTTTCCTGAGACATTTACTTCCTTGGTAACCATTGCTTTGGTACTTAGAGATGTACATTTTTTCTTATTTTTCATCTAGTTTGTTTTATTTGCTTATGTAGGAAGAAAGGTGGTAATTTTATTTGCATTTATGGTACATTATGGAAAAGAAGAGTTTTGCTGATAGTTATTTTAGTTCCCATGCTATTGCTATGTGTGTCATTAGTGACATTTGAGGAAATATTTAAAGTTCTTAGTGATAAAGATTTACTTTCTGATATTTAACACTTGTGGTGAATATTATTAATAACTGCTATTCACAGTTTTATTTCATTATTTTATAGTAGCTTTCTAAATTTTTTTTTGCTGGAAAAAGAATTTAGTAGAAATGGAAGTAAGAGTTATGTTATCAAAGCACATCATTTAACATTGATTGTTTTTTTCCAAGAAGATCAAATGTGAACTTCAGGATTTAAAATACATTTTTATTTTTTCAGACACAAAATTTTATGGATTGTTATATATTACTGGAGGACCATTATTATTTAATGCCTATAGTGTATATATACAAAAGACAAAAACCTCTGCTGAAATAATTAGATAAAATACACAGTTTGTCATTTGAAATATGAATAACATATTTCCATATGTCTTGATAATTCAAGTTTAGTAGCTTTGCATTTCTAAGGGCAAATATCAGCTCTCTTAAAAGTAGCAACAATTATTTTAATGTTTCCATGCCTGCTTTAAGAGGCACTTTAGGTAAAAATAAACATTTTATTTAAAATAAAATTTATTTATTTAAATAAATTTATTTATTTAAAATAGTGAAATATGAAGTTCATTTAGGGCATAGCACGTGCTCAGATTCACTGGGCCCAAGGGCAAAAGTTAATTCTGTGTAACTGTAAATATAAAAGTGGCTTGTCAATTTCTAAGGTATTTGTAAATATAGGCTACACTTTTATAACCTAGAGTAAAATTAAACAGAGATATCTAATTTATTTTGCTATAAAATTTTGTTCATGAATAATATTACAATATAGCGATATAATTGTGGAATTCAAAATAAATTTAAAACCACTACTTAGAGTTAGTTTTGGGGAGGAAATAAAAATAAGTTAAATATTGGGTTAAGTTTATAACAAAGTTTATAAGTTCGTAAGCTGTTTCTTAATATATAAAAATGCTCTGAAAGTATTTATTCTTTGATATCTTTTATGAATAGCTAATCTCAAGTGAGAACTTGGCAAAAGTATTTTTAATCCATCCATTAAAAACTAAGCATTAATATAATTTAAATGTTTAGTAAGATGAATAGATAATTTAAAATTATCATTTAAGCATTAACAGTTTTTTCCATGAGTAACTTTTATTTATTCATATATATGAGTTTAGTAGTCACATATATACATTTTTCCATGTGAGAGAGATATATATGTATGTATATGTATATTTTTTTCTTAAACAACTTTGATATCATTGAAGGATTCTCAGTGGCTTTTCATGAAGTCTGTATTTTGTTTATATTGTAATTTTAAATATTTTCAGAAACACTGGAATAAAACAAACTTTCTCATTATTTTTCAAGCCACTTTGGAGTACCATTTGAACTTTCATCTTGAATAAATGAACTTTTCCTAAAAATTATTAACCAGATACCTTATGATCTGAAATTCGATTAAAGTTGTAAGTAGGTACTATTTTTTGACTTTTACTTCCCCGGGAATGTCACTTCATCTCAGAACAATTTTCTGTTCTACGGAGATGCAGTCAGATGTTGCAGAGTGGGAGGAGGATTTGTAATTTTGAATGAAAACTAATATATATGCAGGACTTCTTTAAATCACCCCAGCTGTTGGCCGAGAGCAAATATTTCATATTTGTGAGGAAAAGCTGAGAAAATTCCTTTTGTTTACAACTGCCAAGTCCATCTGATGGAAGCACATTGTTATCTGACAGCCAATTCATCTCCTTGGGACTCTGGAATTCAAAACCATTTCTTAGGAGCATTGTGGATACACTTTTCAAATATTTATTTCTTTAAATACATTAAATGGCAAGCAGTTTTGCTAAAGAATGCATTCAGGTTATTGTGGAACAAACTATTTTAAATTTTTTTCTGTATATTAATTAAAAAAAATTTTAAAAAGCTACCCAGAGAGTTCTATAATCAAATTACTGTGGCCTTATAATAATATTATTATGGTATATATTCTTATTGTAGTAGATGATGTCATTAACATCACACAAATTACCTTTTTTTCCCCCGAAAGTTGCAAGAGACAGTGTAATAAACAGGAAGTAATCAGTGAATTAACTTATAAATAATTATACCTTGTGTGAGTTTATGTTTTTTTAGCAATTTAAATGTGAGTTTTAAATTCAAACTCCAAATTATGAAAAGGTGTATAAATGCAGGTTTATCTTGTGAATGCCATTTATACTGTATATATAATATAGCAAGTTAATTTTCTTTCTTTGTGTGAAGAACAAAAAATAAAAACATTAACTTTATTCATATGCAATTTATGGTTCTAAGTTATTTTTTCATTTTAAAATGATAAAATCAGAACAATTCCAAATATTTTATGAGTATTTCAAAATTATAAGTTTTTTTCTTTTTACTTTATGTTGCTAGAGTTTTAACTTGATCAGAAAGAAGACATCTGAGAACAGAAGATAAGAGCTGTGCCTTTTAGAAATCCAACTTTTAATCTCTAAGAAACAGGGTCATGTGATTAGGTTGGATTTAATTTTAGTATAGGATGAGAAAATCATTATTGGCAAATCAAAGCATTATAGCTACAAAAGAAACACATTTTTTCCACTTCAAAGAATTGATGAAATACAAGGTTATCAGTCAAAATGTCAAGTAGTAGATGGGTATTGAAATCCTCCCTCCCTTCCTCCCTTTTCTGTCTCACTGCCTCCTTTCCCTTCACTTCCTTCTTTGTATTGTATAGAGAACAACAGCAGATGATATGATGATCAGAATGTGGTTATGAATCATTGTAAAAGGAATAAGTTTTAATCATGCCTACACACTATGAGCACACAGTACTTCCTGTTTTGTCAGTTTCCTACTTTATGCCCAGACCTAACATGTGCACTGGTGGATTCCCATGGATGCTCTGTGTTGCCGGTAGTACCTGCTTATCTGAGATGAGAATGAAGCCTTGAGAATGTGCCTCATGTAGATTGCATTAACAGGTCTCATTGTTTAATCAAATGTTCAAATGAAATCTAATATAGTTAAGTGACTAGATAGTCAATGGAAATTAATTAAGGAAAAACAAACTACAAATAAGCTACAGTAAAGAAACATTTAAGAATTATACTTCTTTATATTTCACAGAAGATGCCTGTGTATACTTTCAATAAAGTCTCCAGGCAAAATTATTAATTCAAGGTATTTCTTGGTTAGTGTATAATGTGTTAGAAGGCTAAAAAAAATCACATTGGGACCCCTGACTTTTCTATGCTGGTGTAAAGTTATGTTGTTCACTTATGTCTTATGGGATTATGCTGCAGTCATTAAAGTTCTATTTTATGGCCACTTCAGTATTTCACTACTGCAAATCATCTGCTTTTGTAAGTTGCTGGATAATACAAATGCAAGAGTATGAGAAAGGTTTTGAAATTTTTTAAAGGTTGTCCAAAAGAAATTAGGGTATTTTGTCTGAAATACAACGAAACACTCAATGCAAAATAAAATGTGTATATGCCTAGGTTACATTAATGAGAACCAATAGCATACCATTGAAAACCTTGGATATTAGATATTTCATTAACTTCACAGTCATACCCTTGCAATAAGGAAACTGCAGAAGTGATAAAGGCAAAGGCTTGGACTGCACTTTTTTTCCTACCAATACGTTGTAAAGCCATTCCTATAAGACAATATTGCTTTAAACATTCCAAATTTTGGTATCTTTGGATTTGAGATTACCTTTTTTCTACTGACGTTGTCATTTGATACTCATTTTTACTTGGAAAAAAGAGTCCTGAAAATATTATTATAATGAAGCCATGCAAAGCCTGTTCACTTAGCTATTTTAAAGTTTCTATCAAGTAAATACAAAGAAAATACTCATTTTAATTTAGAAATGTCTTTACAATAGAGCCTAAATTTGACTAGACACTATCCTCTCCTTAAACGAGATCTAAAAGGCACATGTATTTTTTGAAGGTGATGCTGAGTTATTTCTCCCTGGGTGTGCACACCATGCGTAGGCATGAGACAGCCAATGTGAGGCTGAGGAACTACGGCACTCTAGAATTTTTGTTGTAGGTCGCTATACATGAGTTCAGATAGAGAATATGTTGTGGAACAGGTCTGAAGGAAGGCTCCCCTTATCCCCTGTTCATGAAGGTGGAGAATCCCTCTTCTGACTCATCCTGCAAGTTTATAGGCAACACATAACGTCCTTTTTCTTGAAGTAAGGGCAAACTAACAGTGCTAATCTCCTTGGAAAAGAATGCAAGCTCATCTTAAAAGAATTGTTCTCTGGCACCTTTATACCCAAGTTTAAAATCACGGCAGTTATTTTCTTGGGAAAGGCTCTTTAAAGAACATCTCAAACTCAGCAAAGAGGCTCAGTATGTACATTGTATGAGATAAATCATGCACCTAGATGTTCAAGAGTGTATCACTATCTGTGATAGCCAAATATCAAATTATTTTCACCTGTTTGTAAGCAATATTGAACGATTTTAAATTACATTTACTGACTATGGTCTTAGAAGGCTTTAATGCAAGTGCACTATTAGAAGTTTTGCAGAACATTCAATCTGTCTGAGAGGGTTTCTCATGCAGCGTTTTTTTTTTTATGGGCCTTGAAGTTGAACGGTGGTGAGAAGGCCTGTTTGCTCTTTGTGGACCGTTTTATAAATTCTGAAACAGCAAGGCTGTTTATTTTTCCCACATCTGTTTTGGGCTCATCCTTTGTGATAGTGTTTGCTGGATGCTGTGTCCTTTATACCTCCCCTGAAATGAGTAGTTTAGTTTGCACTGTTACAATGTATTTGTGGAAGCAACGAATGTCAAATATTTTACATTGAACTCTGTCTTTCATTCCTGTTGGATACCTTTCTGCCTGAATTATGCCTTCTAGCCCGAATTCCACAACTTTACATGGAAGGAGAGACTTTTCTGTGTGGACTTTGTATATATTGCTCTTATCTGTTTTCAAAGCAATTTATATCTGCTGGACTGGGAGGAATATTGGTGAAAACACTTTCAGAATGAAAGTTTGGTAACAATAGCACTGATTTGGTTTTAATGCAATTGGAATCTTGCTTTAAGATAATATTAACAAAAATTTGTTTGATTGTCATCTTGGCAGTGTCTGTCCGCCCTGGATGAAGGTGGGGCTTCATCTCTCTGCTGCTGCCCTACTCAGTGTAGATAACCTAGACTCCCCTCAGTGTAGGCAGCTTGTAATTTTATATGCTATTGCCTGGTGTCCTATGAATATTGGCAGACACTCATTGGTTGTGCTGTTGATTATCTTTCTAAACAGATACAAACTCTTCTACCTGCTTTTAAAACATTAGATAGGCGTGGCATCAAAAAACCCTTGGTTTCAATTCCACTGTGAGATCTTGATCAAATTGCTTCGTCTTTTAAAACTGCAGTTTTATCATCATTAAAACAGAAACAATTATCATATCTCATAGTATTGGTACACGATTTTAGTAAGATAATGCACAGAGTTTCACAAAATGCTTGACACAGAGTTAGCACGTAAGGAACTATTATTATTATACATTTCAACATCTCCCTTCCTGTTTTTCAGAAACTGAGTTTCTGAATTATTTTATCTTATTGAGCTAATAAAATGTGTCTATAATAAATTTGACTTTTAAATATCCGTATTTACCATCATTTTCCTTCTGATTTTCTTATAGCATATAATCAATAGATAAGATGTGAAGAAAGTACAAAACCTTCTCCAAATTTTTTTCAGAGTATTTATCAAAATCTCTGAATGTATAGAGAATATCAAGAAGTAACGGGAATGAATAGGAAGCAACATTTTTATTAATAAGTTTTGATCTCCCTACCACAGAATATAAAGGGTGAAAATACTGATATCACTGCTGAAAGTATAAACTTTATCTAATACTAGCTAAATGTTAAAAATCTTTGCTTTAAAAATGTTAGCATAAAAGGCGAATGGTAATTTACCTGAGAAGAAGGCATTTATGTTTGAGAAATAGAAGATTGTAAAAGATAGACTTTTTAAGGCAGCATTTATCAAATGGCACATTGTAATACCTTACATTTACAATGACAGGTAAATATGAGACTTGCATTTTTTACTAGCTTTGGTAAAATCGTTTTCATTTTACATTTTGGATGGGGGTGAACTTTGCAAATGTTAATTGAATTGAGGTGAAAGTTGAAACAATAAGAGACCTCCAACCTCTAGTAATGGACAAGTCACAGGAGCAGCTGGCAGATAATAATTTGAAACAATGCTTGTCAGTAATGCTTATGCTGCCCTTCAAGTTGAGGTTGTTAAGAACCTGCATTTCAGAGGCCAGTGATCTTTAGTGTGACCCAGAAAGATCATTCACCCTGCTGAAGGTCACACTGAAAAAATAGCCCATAGCACAGAGGAAACAGTTGCTGAGATCTTTCTTATCTTTACCCTAAAAATATGTGTCTCAGAGACACACATTACACACCTTTCTGAAACCATGAATTTCTATCCAGCGAATTTTCAGTCAGTCTCCTGAGATCTTGTGGGCAGATTCCATCTAGCTGGTGATGACACAGGAGCTGAATATCACTGAATCTCTTATCTGTCCTTTGACACAATTGAGTATCCTTGCTGGGAACAATTGGTAATTGACCCACCTAGTCTGCTTAATGCAGCAAATTCATGTTGGTTCCCATAAATCCTCCTCTGAGATGCCCTTAATTCACTACATGCTGTTTATCTGTTCTTGGACTATCAGATTTTAACTTCTTTAACACATTTACATTAGAGTTATTATTATGACACACTCATCTTCGAGCTACCAAGAAGTATTCTGTGGTATTAGAAGAAGCTAGGTTATTTTCTCTCGAGCTGTGTTTAGAAATTGTTGTGCACCTTGATAGTCTAACTTAATTCTGGATTTTAAAAAATCCTCTTTAGTTTAAAAACTTAATTTCTGGTCATTGTATTAGAAATTCTGCTTAATTTGTTTTCCTTTATTGGATATTTTGGAAGAGTTTCACTTTTTATTTTAATGTTTGTATTTCAATTTATTCTTAGTTCTAATGGAAGAGGAAACAGAACAGGAAGCAAAGTGTATTGATACTCTTTTAAAGAAAAAAAATGGAATCATACTATTTTTCTATGCATGTTACCATGTCACCTATTATCTGCCTTTTTTTGTATACTACTGTGTCTTATACACATGGTAGGCTTAGACACATTAAGATCATTCATAATAATTTTCATGGAATAGTGATAAATTACTTGAATTCTGAGAAAAATATTTTATACGTATTTTTGTTTTGCTCTCAACTTTAGGTATTTTAAATAGATCATTAAAATAGTAAACTGCCTATACAGCTAGTTTTTTTTTTTTTTAATAAAACTTGGTGTTTTATTTTTAGGTGATTCATTCATAGATATTTAGGAAGTGGGCTATGTAAAACTACATTTTTCCCAAAAAAAGATTGGTGAAAAGGAAAGTTGAGGATTACATTATTTTGAGGAATGTTTAGACTGACTCTTTGAAAGGAGTGATTCAGAGGGTATGTTCTGGAGTCAGCCCACCTGAATTCAGGTTCTAGCTCTACTTTCTATGAGCTGTGTACCTTCATCCAAAACAGCAGTGACAGTAGGACCTACTCATGGGGTAGAATGAATGTGATAATTCATGTAAACTTCTCAGAACAGCGACAGAACTTTCTATGAGCTGTGTACCTTCATCCAAAACAGCAGTGACAGTAGGACCTACTCATAGGGTAGAATGAATGTGATAATTCATGTAAACTTCTCAGAACAGCGACTCTCACCTAGTAAGCTTAATATATGTTAGCTATTACTTTGGGAATGAATTAAGAACCACTAAGAATTTGAAAAAAAATTGAGAAAAGACACTGCTTGCACCGTATCTGAATTATCTACTTTCTTACAATATCTGAAATGAGACCAATGTAGACCCATTAACAAGAAATCTAGTAGCAGCCCTCAGTCACTTGGGTATCTGAATTTGTTTCACCATGTTGAATTCCTTCCAATTTCTAGATGATGTTGAGAATGGCATGGCTGGGGGAGGTTGAAGGAAGGGAAAGGAGGCAATTGCTGTATAGAGCACATGAAAGCAGGTTTGGTGGCGGGTCTTAGGTTATCTGGAGGGTGGCATAAAACCTAAGGCGGGTACCTTAGGGAACATGCCTGGAGAAAGTTGCCTGAACATAAAATGCGCATGCTAGGATTTTGCTGAACTATATCAAAATGCAAAGAGCAGTTTTTCCTAAGGACCTAATAAGTGCCTGGGAAGAAGGAAGGAAATACACAGATATGGCCTTTACACTTGAAGAGTTTACAGTGTAGTGGGAATCAGACCAGTGTGTGAATAAATATAATATAGTGTGAGGGACTCTTATGTATCAAATACTATGGGCATATGGAGACACAGGCAAGGGAGGAATCAACTTTAGGAGAATCAGGGGAATTACACAGAGGATGTAAGAAAGTACCATTTGGAGAAAAGGGAAAGCTCTGTACAGAGAGTTGCCTGTGCAGGGGCTGGGGACCTGAAGGAGCGTGCTTGTTTTGGCTGGAGAATCATGGACGATGTTTGTTAGTCCAGTGGTTTGGATCAGATTATGAAAGCACATCTCTGTCATTTCAAAAATTGCAATTGCCTATTTGGACAATGGGGAGTCTTCCCTAGACAAATTCTTATTAGCCCTGTTGTGAATACTTGTAATCTATTTTTTTCAGACAAAATATAACAAGGTCATCATTAAGTTATATTTTATTGAAAATATTTAATAGTAGACTCTGGAAGTACTCTTTCCTCAGATCCATGCCTGGCAAAGAAAAAAAAAAAGCTTTTGGTTTCACTTTACAGTTAACCTTGTTAAGTGCTTTATTCATCAAAATTAGTGTAGGTGAAAAGTAAGTCCACCCTTTCACTACTGATTTTACTATTTTCCCTCTGATTGTCTCAGCATACGTTTTTATGAGCAAACATTTTATTAAGTGCTGAGAGTATTTCTATAGATGACCAACTTCTTAATAATATGAGTTATGTAGCAAAAGATGGTAAGCGTAGCTATCATTGCCTCATGGCGTTTTAGAGTTGGAAGAAGTTCTGAAGTTCACCTTGTCCAACTTTTCACTTAATGCAGAATTTCTTTTTATTACATCCGTTGCAGGGGAAAAAATGCATAGCCTCTGCTTGAATATATGTGGAGTAAGGAGTTGAGAGCTTCCTAAAGCCGATCATCCCATTTCTTAATATCTTTTATACTTAGAAAGGTCTTCCTTATGATCTGCTTTCTTGAGTTATAATTACTAGTGCTATTCCTGCCCTCTAGAGACTAAATACTGTAATTCTGCTCCCATCTGATGACCGTTTAAATATCTCATCATATTTAAAAGGGGGCAAGATTGATATGCCCTCTTTTCCCGCCACCTTAACATTTATCTTTACCACAAGAAACACCTCAAGTTTCTTCAGTGTGATGTTAGTTTCTGGACGTCCTTACTCTCCTCTAGAGCTATAGCAGCTTATAAATCATTTAAGTGTGCATTTTACATTAGCTTGTCATCATTTTATTTAAATTTGGGAAAAGTAGAGAGGATAGATATTTATTTTTACTGAAATGTTAAATTGTACACTTAAAACGAATGAGATTGGGATATGAGTACATGAAGGCCAGATTTTGCCACTCTTTAGTTAGTGTGCATAGTCCAAAAGAGCTTAGTTATGTAGTACCGGGGCTTAAATTGAGTTAGAGTTGCAATCAAGTTCTTTTCTAAAATATTTAAAACATCCCAATATCAGTTAAACATTAAGAAAACATTACTTAAACATTTTTGCCCTCATTGTTAGTTATAACTCAGCCTCATTCAGTTAAGAGTCAAGAACTGTGGATTGAGGTTTTCTTGTGATTTTGCCTAGAGGTAGAAACCATGCTGACACTTTCTTATACATTTTTCTGAAACTAAATGAAAAGCTAAAAAAAATGAAATTTCCACCTCCCCTCAGTACCTTGGCTGAAAATTCAGGTCATCTGGGACAGCGTATGAATTATTTTAGGGCACCATTTAATATGGTATTTCTGCTGTATGTTGGACTTGCCTAACCTAGACACCAGAGTCTGAGTCCAGAAATCCTGTTTCATTGCATCTGTGCTGGTTGACTGATGTTGCAGGGGATGTGAATTTAGAGTTTAGGCCCCAGTAATCATCATCTGAGTAAGCACAATGGAAAATTGCTTTAAAGAGTCATGTAACAAAAGGTGTAACCAACTTCTGATTTTCAATGCTTGAATTCTCTTGAATGTCGTTTCATTCTTTCCTGAAATACAGGATGAGGCATGACACTACCCAATCACAGTCTCATTGTTGGGTACTTTCTATGTAACATATGCTTTGTTTTTGTTTTTCTCAAAAGGCGTTTAAACAGAAATCACCTTCAGCTGTTTCCTGAGTTGCTGTTTCTTGGGACTTCGAAGCTATACAGACTGTAAGTAGACAGAAATAGTTATTGTTGCTTTGGGTAGTACCTCGCGTTTTATTAAATGTATTTTGGATCTGTTTCCTTATGCTTTCCTGGAATCTATTCATCTATTCATCCATAGATTAATGGATTAAACGTTTGCCTTTCTTTCTTTTCTTCTTTTCTCTCTCTTTTCTTTTTTGTTTTTTTGGAAATTTATGATTGGTTTTCCAGTAGTTCCAGTTCTTTTATTTGGTTAGCATTTACTGATTCGTGTATATGTTATTGTAATTGTATTATTCTTTTTTGGTCCTGATGGGGAGATTTACCTAACTTCTTTATGGAAACTTTTGATTAAGTTCTGAAGGGAAAGATTGCCACTGCACTTCCTCTTCAGAGGAAGTTGGCATTGTTTTCTTGTAAAGTTGAGGTTTTTAATGTCAGCTTTTTTGATATTGTTTCTGTATTCACATAGTGTTTATCAGTCTGGAAATATTATTATAAGGTATTTAAAGAGGACTGTAAATTTCCTCTTAAATGTTCCTTTTAAAGCCAGAATTCCAAACTGTGCAATATGAACGACTTAAGGGTTTCATATCAAATACGTCATTGACTGTTAACAGAAGTACTTTGGAAGGAGCATAACGTGAGTTTTAGGCAGAATCGGTTTTTCTTCCCTGGAATGCTTGTTCACTGACCTAATGTGCATAGTGAAAATATACTTTTGAAAGCTTTTAAAATTAGATTTTCAGCCACATGAATGATTTTGTGCAGATGGGAGATAAGCTACAAAGTGTTGGAAAAATAAATAACAATGATTATTGATGTTTGTGGATGTTGTGAAAAATCGTTGGGATATATAGAATAAATTGCTCAGCCTGGCTCCCACCTGGATGGTGGGGAAAGTCCCATATGGTCATGCTTGTGGGGTAAGTGAAGAGATTGCTTTTTCTGAACTTGACTTTGTAGCCACAGCTTCGTGGTAGCCTACTCGTTCAATATTGTTGTTATGAATTCCAGAAGTAGGAAGGCCCTCTTCTCACAGCCCTCCCCCGACATTGTATCTCAGTTAGGCTCTGTGTTAGGTCCTCCTGACACCTTAGCTGACTATAGAGAGAATTTTCTCAGCAGGTGAAGGTGGAGCCAGCTACATACCAGGTCTTCTCTCTAGAGTTTGACTTTTCTGATTCTCTTCCTCTAAGGATAGCCAAAGTCACCTAGCAGTATTTCTCCTCTGCGTTGTGTTCCCTGCTGGTTAATTGACCCAATTTAAGTAAATTTAAAAGAATCAAATAAAGAAACCTTGAGACCGCCTTTTTAACAAGAATTCTCTAAGGACTATTTTTACCAAGGAAACTAGATGTAGGCTGTTATGAAAATTATATGTATGAATATAAATTGATACTTGTATTTAATTATTTGTGCTTAGTTTGCAAGAAGGGCTACAGAGATGGTTTTAATAGATTCTACTTTCTGCTTTAACTTTTTTGATTGAGGGGATTTTGTAGAATTGATTTCAAAGCTAGTATACATTGAGTGCTATTAAATTACTACTTTGCTCACAATGTGCATATAAAAACAATCCACGTTGTCTAGAAAATTTTCTGTCTCCTATGTAGCTGTGAAAATATAATTTAAATGGAATGACTGTTATAGCTAGAATTAAAATTATTAAGCTGAAGAGAGGAAAATATAGGAAGTAACTTTAACACTGTCTCTGAGAAACTAGAATATTTGATTTTTACTCTGGAAGTACTTGGATTAATTTTCTTAGAGGGATTCAGGTGGTATAATCTAGTGCAGAATCACTTACCAGCAAATTATATTCTGTTCAATATTTTGCCCCCTTTTACAATGTCATATAATGGACCAAGGGATTTTCCATTATGTTTTGTTATGATTTTATAACTTTATGAAGCTGCTGTATGAAAGAAGATGACTCGGAATCCTTGGGTGAGTTAAAGAAACAGAACCCATAAAACTATAAGGCAACATTTTCTAGTTAATTAAAAGCATGTTAACAAGTGGGGCCATAGGCAGCTAGAAAATGTGTTCAGAGTCATGTTGTGCCTGTTTGGCTCAAAGGATTTCCCCTGGGGAGTAATGGAAGATAAAATTTTGTTTCTGATGTGGGACTAGTTGCAAGAGGGACTTGAAAGCTTTGATTTCCTGAAGTTAGAGCTTGATGGCTTAGTGTTCAGTACTGATTGTGACTTGACACCTGACATAGACACTGGATACACATGGAAACATAGAGGTGTAATTTTTTTCTGCATCAGGAAAAAGGAATCTTCTTTTGAGTTTAGGCACTGTTCTCTCAGCTGAATTAGACCTAGTGGATTGTTAGCAATGATCTTTCTCTTAAGAGGAAAGTTATACGCTACATGTAACCAGTTTTTTATGATGGTGATCACTAACTGATTAAACAACCACCATTAAGAGTATTTAATAAATAAAGGAACAAAAGCTTGTGAAGCTAGCTGCCTGTCTAGTTTAATTTCCAAGAGGAAGGATGCAAGTTCAAGTATTCTTCATATGATACAGGTGCCTAGTAGCTAACTGGAAACAACTGTTCTAACAGATGGAAAAATATGCACAAATCTATGTACAAAAATGTCCTTTAAAATGTTCATTTAAAAATGAACTTTTCTTTCACAAGAAGGATAAGTGACCAAACAAAAGATACAGAATTTTGGACAAACAACAGGACAATATGTTGTGACAGGGAAAAGTCGACTGGTAGCTGTATTTGCATATCAAATGATCTACAGTTGCCCTACTGTATAATTCAGTAGAGCCATACACATCTAGAATTCATGAAAGAAACAAATTTAGATTTATTTTCTCTTTATAAATTGATGCATAATGCTAATTCGTACCTCTGGTTCTTTTCCTAACTTATTTTATCTTTTACCCTTTCTTAATACTATTGTTTCCTGATACATAATCAATGAAAAAGTTTACTTGTTTTACTATATAGTTCATACACTGATGTTTGACTTTAATCATTGTTTGCTTAGATTAAATCTAAGCAAACTGGACATTATACAGATTTTCTTTGTGCCTCTGTAATGAATAATCGCCATTTGACTCTTGGCTGAAAATGAGATGCCAGGTGAAGAAGCACACATGCTTTTTAAAAAAAACTCTAAATGCAGTATAAAAGAAAAAGAGGGTACACTGTATATGAATTATGATTCGACACGGTTGGTTGCTGCTAGCGGCCAAATATGCTTTTCCTTTGCTGTCTGCTCCAATTTCTCTTTGGACGGGTTGAGAGAGCACTCCATGTTCAGGTCAAGATGTTTGCTCAGAAATAGTAGTACAGTTGCAGCTGTGTTTGTTGGAGCAGGAGACTAGTTTAAATAGCATTACCATTTATCCAGTCCATTAACAGAACTCTGTAAAATAATACCAACTCTGCATAAACTACAGGACAGTGTAATAAAATTACAAGCGCTTGTTGACAGATGGAAAGTGTAAGTAAAGAAAAAAGAAAAGTAAAGGGCCATAGGTTGGAGGTTAAGAGACAGCACATAGTTTTCTTAGCTTATGTAGATACTCTGTCCTCCCCCTTTGCTCCTCCTCCAAAACTGAGGTTGCACTTTTATTATCAGTTTAAGAGTGGAGAACATGATTTTCAGAACAATTAGGAGCTGGTTAACGGAGAGAAATTTCAGTGACTTTTGAAATTGTCGATTATGATTGAAATTTATGAGTAGCTTATACAGATGTTCCTGAAAAACATAACCTTAAAGGTGACTTACCAGCTAGAGTTTGCAGCCACTCATCTGGGCTCATTAGAGAGGAATTTCATTGCTAGTACTGTGGTTAAGCATTCCGTTACAAATATTTGTTTTGTGGTTTTCAGTTTATTTCTTTGAGTATTATATATTTACCCAGACTTCTAACATAAGCTTAAGTAGCCAAACCACGGTGCAGAAACTCATTTTTCACTTGTATCTACTGAAACAAAGCAAAACTAACAAACAAATACATAGGTCCCAGTGATTCATTTTTTTACTTCTTTAAATAAAAAGTCTTTATTTCTGGTTAACAAGTGGTGTTTCCCTAGAGACCTTTGGAGCCACTAAATTATCTAACATTATAAGTAGTATTTTTAAAGCCAAGGACTCTTTTTATGGCCTAGTGACTCCTTACCTGAGACAAATAAATTTTGAGCACTTAATTCAATTGGTCAGATCACAATTCCTTTGCTGTTGGATAGGATCTCAGATTCTCCAGATACTCTTTGATAATAATTATTGGGAATATTTAAGAGGAAAACTTAATTTCTATTATGGTAAAAATTGATTTGTGAAACATAACAAATATACAGTGAAGCTGTCCTTATTTCCGTTTCTCATAGAAGGAGCCTTAGCTTTTGATTTTGCTTTTTAATAGTTACAAGGGTAACACATGCTTATATTAAAAAGGTTTAGGGGACTTCCCTGGCAGTCCAGTGGTTAAGCCTCTGCACTTCCACTGCAGGGGACTCAGGTTCGATCCCTGGTTGGTGAACTAAGATCCCACATGCCTCGTGGCCAAGAAAAAAAAAAAAAGGTTTAGACAGTTCAGAAAAAGAGAAAAGTAAGTGGGGATAGAAATTATTCATGATCTCACCATTCAGATATAACTGCTAGTATACTTGACAATTATTAGTAGATTAGTTTTCTTTTTCTTTTAATTATGCTATAAATGCTGGTATACATGCATTACAAAAACATTTTTTTTAGTATCCCCAGGGTTTAGTATAAGGCTTGACCTTTAGAAAGCTCTCAGTGTTTGATGTATTGAATTAAATCTCCATTGGGCTCAGGGTTTGTAACTTGAATGAGCAAATAGTAACACTGGGAAGGTAGTATGAATAATGGGGAACCAAATTAAATTTAAAGGGTACCTTGGCTAATTAAACGTTTGTCCCCTTAGGTTTTCTAAACATTGAAGGGTATCGGTAGACACTGAAAAATCAAAATGATCCATTTTCCACCTAAGCAAAATATACCTTAATACTGCACTTATATAAAACTAACCTCCCCCCTCCCCCAGTTCTCTGATGCCAATTAAGTGTCAGGATTCTTGGATTCAAGGATAAAAGCAGAAGAGAGCCGTGGTGCCTGTGTCAGAATTCCTCTTGAATTAATTTCTGCCAGCTCTGATTAAAGTGTGGGCTCCTTAGAGGTGTCAGGTGTGTAGTTTCCTGCTTCATTTTACTCTTGGTCTGTTTGGCCCCTGCCACAGTAAATCCGACAGTGGTAGTGCAGGAATTGCAGGTTATAGTTGCCAAGGTTACTGTGGTCCCACCAGATCGACATCATTAATCATCCAGGGAGCTGCCATGATAGCTGCCGCTGATCTCTGTTGCCAAGACTGCTAGAGAGCTTCAGGTGCGGAGAAGAAAAGTTGTTCGGAGGTGGTTTGTCTGTGTCATCATTTGATGCAAGGATACACTGTTTGTATTGTTAATACTGATACCTTGCTAAGGGGAACAGATTGACTCTTTATCTTTGAAAACAAAGACTTCATATGAGAGATAACACTTAGGAAGGTGTTAACTGTCAGTGATTAAAACCTCAAGTCCCTTATTATTTATTAACTTATTAATTACTTATTATTACTGAGCCCAAGGGACTCTGATCTTGCCACTTAAAAAACAGATATATGAGGAGTATTTCATTGAAAGAGATTACTGTTATATAACCGAAGGTTTGTTTTTAAATAGGTAGACGAAACACTTCATAGACTGATATCTGGACACACTTCAGGGTAGCCATTACCACTTGCCACGAAAAAAAATTAGGCAAGCCATTGAATAGGACTTTTGTTTATAAATCAACATGCAATCGTATGATTTAGAAGTTATAAAAGCAGTGAAGATTAAGACTGTATTTGAGATTTTTGCCTGGCCTCCTGTGGGTAGTTTTTACTTTAAAGGGATCACTAATAAAAGACTTGTTACTGGAGAACGTCAGAAATTGGCAAGTTTCTACTACTGCCAAGCCACCCACTAGACTTTTTGAGTGTGAAATCCACAGCATAGTTCCTGGCAGAGGAAAGTCAAGTGCAGAAAGGTCTTTCCCACTCAAGTGTACTAGTTTAAATAGTTGCTTTCCCAAATGTAAATGTTTCTATTTCCACCAGCAAATACTCATGGTTAGCCAACTTGAATTTGGCGAATACTGTGATAGGTGCAGGGGAGAAAAACTGGCATGGTGTGTGGCCCTCTGTAATATGGGACATTTGTTGACCTCAACCATTGCTAACATCTGACCTGTAATATGTAAATTAAAGCCTACAATGTTCATGGAGACTGTTTTTTTTGAAAGATGAATTTAAGTATATGGTTCTCATGTCAAAAAGATATTATTCAATACACATCATCAGGGAATATTTTAAAATTTGACTCTAAATCATAAAATTGCCACTGCCATCTCAAGATTACAATTTGGGGACTGAAGTTTATATAAATATTAATTCTAGGAACAAGTGTCCATAGTGTGTTAGTTCTAATGAACTAGTTTTAATGTGTTTACATTATGTTTTAAGACACTGAAATCAAGTTATTTTATGAGAGGTTGCATAAAATACTAGTGTTTAAATGCCTACTCAGGTATTAGTAGCTTTGCTATCTTTGTCAATCAATGGATACCTCTGGAGATAAGGTTCCTTATCTGTAAAATGGGGATGATATTTACCTCCTGGGAATATTTCAATTCACAAGATAAACTCTGTATTCAAAAGAACATTGTCAACTTTCCAGTATGATAGAAATGATGCTTGTAGGATTATCATCCTCTCATTGCAAAATAGCATGAAATAATAGTCACAGACGTCCTTGCAAGTTGCCCACGGTCAGCAAATCTCCCAGTTCTCTTTCACGTCTCTCTTACATTTATTCTCAGTGTAATAACACATACATAAGCATAACCACATTAATTTTTTAACACTGCAAATTAGCATAAAATGTGCATTTGCATCATTCCAGTTCTCCTTACTTGGCAACACAAGTTACATTAAGGCCAGAATGTTTTTAATGAGATCTCTTACCCACTCCCAGTTGATGATTCATATAATTTTAAAACTCTTATATAAAATGAATCAAGGATAGAAAAAGAGGCTGTGATTCAGGAACTATTTATGTTAGTCCACATATTAAATTGTCATTTTAATGATGTGTTGTCTTGAATAACAAAATGAAGGAAAAATATGAATTAGTTAGAAAATGCTGAGTAAACTCCTTAAGGTATAGGTAAACTATATTGAAAGTTATTCAGAAGATTTACGTTGTGTTGCTAAAGAACATTTTTATTACTAAGATTTCAGTTTTAAAAACAATATAAAAGAATTAATTCGTTGAACTTATAATATACAAATATGATTTGATCTGTGGAACATCCTGCCACCTTTACATAAGCTGCATGTGTGGTTTTCAGTGCAGTTTTAGACTAAACATTTTGTCAAAATACAGTTCAAATTGCAAACTGTTTAGCACTTTGGATTTAAACAATGATTGATAATGAAATAGCTTTGAGCCTGAAGTTATTTTAATTTGTCTGTTTTTATCATAACTCCAATACTTTTTATATGTACATAAGCTTTGCAGTCAGATGAATGTGTATATGTCCTCTTCATTACCTGTTACCCACAACCAAGTTATTTGCTATCAAGGAATTATTTATAGAGGGTTAACCTTAAAACATTTGATAAATTGTGATATAAGAAACTTAGGGCAAGAGTTTAAGAAACCTAAACTCTAGAGAAGGAAGCAATGAAGAGTAAAAAGTCCAGTCTTTGGCAATACCCATGGTCTAGGGTACAACATGGCTGTGTGAAATGTTATTAAGAGAACATCTGTGCCTCTTGAAATGTCCCCCAAATGAATGTGAACAGCTAAGTATGGCAACTTGATTTAAGTGTTTTATAAAAAAGATGTAAAGAAAAGAGAAATAAATAAGTCTGGAAACAGAATGGAAAAAGATAGCTTTGCCCCCTCATGATAGGTTTCTTCTACTAGTGAAAGATTAAAGCTTGAAGTATGTGAATAGCTGAGAATAGCACAGAGAAAGGTTGATTGCTTCCCCTCCAACAGTTCCAACTGATTGAAAAAAGCCTAAAGTTTTGTTTGTTCTATGTCTTAAACCATCAGAATTCTCTTTTAGGACCAGAGGAATGCTCTGGAGGAAAAGAATCCAAGGATAAAAAGTCATTGCAAGCCAACAATTGTTCCTAATCCTCACAAAATGCTGGAGAAATTAAATTTATTCTTTATTGCTCAAAGTGTTACCTAGGTCACTGGGCGATGGGAAAATTGCACTGGAAGTAGAGTAGGCGCAAGCTTTGTTTTGTGTCTAGATGCTTAACCTTAGACACGACAAGGCATCTTAGAGTGTGGTGGGAACTTGGTTCAGAGCATTAACACCAAGACTTTTATTACCCAGGATTTATAATAGGCTGTGCTGTCAGGAGATGAAAATGTTGTGTTTACATTGCAGTGTTAAATGATCATTTAATTAACACCTAAGGAAAAAAAAAGTTGTGAAATTCTTAGCAGCTTTTACTGTTGGTTTCCTGGGAGGTTTTAATATCCGAGTTTCACTGAGATTTCTTTTTGTTAGTAGAGACACAAAAGACATTATACACTTTTTAAGGAAGACAAACAGTTTAACCTTGACCCTTTTTTTCCTAAAATATTAATTTAAATTACATTTTAAATCTGGTGTGCTTATTTAAAAGGTTTCTAGATTCGTATCTCAAAAGTATGTCTTAATTAAACACTTTCTATGTAAACATCTGGCATTTAAATGTTATTTAATTTACATTCTAAACTTTCTGCTGTAAAACATTTGAAATTGCCAATTAATTTACCTTAGGTGTAATATATTTACAGTATTAACTATATGAATTTTACATCTTTTAAACTACCACTATAGTTGCATTGTTTTAAGAATAAGGGTCAAAATAGGTAAACATTGTCAAATGATTCTAGGGGCGGGGGTCGGGGGTTGAGGTACATTGTTATTATATTATCATCATCATTATGTAATTAGAGATCATTATTCTCATATGATGCAAGAAGTTTATACATAGACAATAGGAAGAATGATGCCATTAATATGAAAATTCAGATTTACTTCATTAATTGCTAAAAGATTTGATGCTATCAAATGCCTTCACTTATTCCTGATCTTTTATAAAAACAATTCCCTAAGATAGAGTGGTCTTGAGACAAATTGATAATATTTGGAAAATATAATATGTACTGCCAAGGGTAGCCGCATACTCAGTAACACTGTCTTTTTCTAAAAGAATTATTAAAAAATTTATATCTGTTACTCTTCTCATTTTATCTAGGTATGCAACTTCATATTTTAATATATGAAATATTAAAAAATATTTGTTGTTACTTGCTGTTAAAGTAAAAACTTTCTTAATTTTTCCAGAAATGATTATACCATTATAGTGTAGTTTTTGTAAGTACACTATTTTTATTCATATTGCAACTAAACATGTTTATTCCCATTTTTTTTTAAGTTTAAGTTCAAATGCCTCAGGATAAAACCTGCTTTCTGTATTATTCATGGTAAAAGAGTGCAAAGAGGCTTGAATGTTATTAAAATCTCTTGATAGAACACTACCAAATGTAAAGTAGATAGCTAGTGGGAAACAGCCACATAGCACAGGGAGATCAGCTCGGTGCTTTGTGTCCACCTATAGGGGTGGGATAGGGAGGGTGGGAGGGAGACGCAAGAGGGAGGAGATATGGGAACATATGTATATGTATAGCTGATTCACTTTGTTATACAGCAGAAACTAACACACCATTGTAAAGCAATTATACTCCAATTAAGATGTTAAAAAAAAAATCTCTTGCCCTGCTTTGAACCAAGAATTATATTCTCATTCACAAAATACTACTCAGCATTACATAGCCGCTTTGTACAACGTTATATGCTCTCCTTACTTCTATCAAGTTTCAGCATTTCTCTAAAACTTTTCTCTTTTTTTCTTAACCCACGTGATTTTTTTTCTTCCCAAAGCTGTTTCTCCATCCAGAGTCTAGTAACAAAACCCCCAAGTAGGAATATTGCTTTAAATTTTATCTCCTTTACACACATACCCACATTTTGATTGAGGTAGTTATAAGACACAAAATGCTCAAAAGTTAAAAGGTATGAAAGAGAGACAGGAGTGACGATATCTGGTTACTTAACATACTGGATAACTAGTATATTCTAAACGATGTAGTTCTTTATACCAATTGAAATTCCAAGCCAACTAGGTGCTGTGTGCAGGTGTGTATGTGTGTGTGTGTGTGTGTGTGTGTGTGTGTACACGCGCACGTGCACATGTGTGTGTATAGTTGGAGATGGGGATACTGAGAGCTAGGGAAACAAATATTTTGTGAATGTTCAAAAATGTTTGAAGAATAAATAGGTAGGGAAATTATAGGAAATTTCATTTAACAAATAAATTTGTTGCTTTTACACTAAGAAAGCAACGATATGCTCTTATATGAGAAAAAGTCAGTGTTAAAATTTTATGCATTAATTATTTGGAATCTCTAAGTAGGAACCAAGGGGAAAGAGTTCAGGATTTATTTTAGATAAAGTCTCCAGTTTTGCCTCTTAAAAATAGTAATAACTATTCTAAATACAAACAATTACACTGTAACAAATATGTTTCATAGTTATTCTATTAAAACCACTGCTTATAAGAGATTGGAAGATATAATATCTAGAAATACTCTAGTCCACTCTGCGGGGATTAGGTAGTTAAAATTAACTTCCCTTTTGCGTAAAACTCTTTTGCCTGACTTTCAATCCCCACGACAATCTAGTTCTGCTTTAGACTTTAACTTTCTCATGGCTGTCACAGCATATATGCTATGTTCCAGGCGAGCACATTTTCCTGTTACTGATTGGAAATTCCCAGCACATTTCTGGACTCCTTCCTTGTTTCCAATTTGGAGTAGCCTAGTCTGCCATCCTCATGTAAGCCTCACCTCCTCTATCAAACCTTTCTCAACTGCTTTCGTTACCTCCAAATGATCATTAATTATAATGTAGTGGTTCTGAGTACAGACTGTTGACTCAGACTGCCAAAATTTGAATCACTTAATGGGTAAACTTGGGAATGTCACTCAATTTCCTGCCCTGTGCCCCAGTTTTCCTTCTTGTAAAACGAGGATGATAGTTAGAACTTACCTCATGGAGGGGTTGTGTAGAGTAAATTATTCACTAAATGAACAAAGCTTAGTATGACGCTTGACAATAGTAAGTGCTAAGTATTTTTTGTTTTTTATTATATAGGCTACCATGATTATTATCTGTCTCATACAATGTGCTGTTCGGTATTATTTTCTATTCAAAACATGTGTTAACTTTGCCAAGACTCCTGTCTTACATTTGTCTTTGTTTTACATACAGCATCTAGCCTAGTGCAGGCTGATTAATAAATACTTTCCAAGTGAATGCTTGATGGAACTCCGCCTGAAAAAGACACTAACAATAGTTTGAATTCGGAATGAAATATATGTCATGTGGATCAGAAGTTAAAAGACATACTAGTTGTATTCCTAACTCTGCTGGTCACTAGCTGCAGATGCTAAGTAAAGGTACTTGATTTGAGGACCAGTTTCTTGGCTTATAAAAGTATTTGGTAGTTCATATAAGAGAGGGACAAGAATTCAGCATAACGCCTCCTGGTCTTTAGGGAATGTGCAAACATAACTGAGGGAAGAAGA
The DNA here is from genome assembly GCF_003676395.1 of Aethalodelphis obliquidens. Classification (NCBI taxonomy): domain Eukaryota; kingdom Metazoa; phylum Chordata; class Mammalia; order Artiodactyla; family Delphinidae; genus Aethalodelphis; species Aethalodelphis obliquidens. The sequence goes on along the minus strand of NW_020837950.1, from coordinate 29,028,643 downwards.
GGAAATAAAAATATATCAAAGATTTGCTCTAGCTCTTTTTCAAAAATGTATAGGGAACTCTTCACGGGACTTGCAAGAACTATAATGGTGGAATTATTCATGGTGATAAACCAGGAATAAGATGATGAGATTGTGAATGAATGATTTTGTTCTCTTTCCTATTCGCAGTTTAAAAAATAAAAGCAGTTTCTGTATGAGATAAATATAACCTACTTACATTTTGTGTGGCTTTGCTATTAAATGTAAATTGTTTGAAGACTTAGGTTAAAAAAAAAAACAATTGAAGGAGATTTGGGAGATTTGATGGTTATGAAGTATTAAGTGGTTATCCTGATACTTGATAATCCCTCAATATGAGATAAGTGGTGTGTAATTGAAGTAATTTCAATAATCACCTGCCTCTCAAACATCACTAATGGTAGCATGAAGAAATGAGTTAAAAATCAAACAAGGCAAATCAAGGGAGAATAATGGTTGACGCAGGTGTTTATGTTCATACTTGTGTTATCTTTTGATTTTAACAGGTTTGTGAGCAGGGGCCTTCATTTTCTGTAATTCACCCTACTAAATGGACTGTGCACCCTGGACAATTAATTTTCCTGACTTTTTGAGGATAATAGAATGTATAGAACCCAAATACTCTGAAGGCAACTGAAATCTGTAGTCTGTTTCTAAAAGACAGGCTCGCTCTCAGAGTTGGTGTGGTTTTCTTTCCCTCTCTTTAAGGAGAATGAATTCCGCACATAATGAGTAGTTTCAAGAAAAGTTGTTAATCAGGTAGTCCAAGTGGCCACCCTGGATTCTTTTATTACAGAGGAACTGATGGAATGAGAAGGCAACATAGTTACATTTGATAAAAGGAAATACCTTTTTTCCTATCCCCACCCACCATGTAATCCTCTGGAATTTAGTTGACTCGGGAAATTACTGCAGCGTGAGAAATTACTGCAGCAAATAGCCTGTTTGGAAAAGCTAAGTTGGACAAACAAGAATAACACTTGTAGCTACAGTAATTACATTAAAAATCACAAAGTGTATTACTCAGAGTATTTCAGGGCAAGAGTTTTCACCTGAGGGGGTCTTGAAATAATTTTTCTTCTATTCTTGTTAATCTTATAGCAAAGAATTACACAATGGGCAGTACCACTGTTATCAACATTTTTTTTTGTTCTTTTCTGAGTTATCAGATATCATTCTGTTGCCTAAGATGGGATACTACATCAAAATCAGATGAAGAACTTGACCTCAATATGACAGAGGGGCAAAAAAGAATCATACTTATAAAGGAATGTTATTAAAATGGACAAATGTTATTCTTTTAACTCCCATTCAAAAACCATATGCTAATTTAAAGAGAGAAGAATGATATAAATCAACAATAATACAGTCCAGATATTGCTTTATTTTCTAAATTAAGTGACCAAGTTGAATAACACTATTAAAGTATAGGTAAACACGTTTTGCTAGAGGTTTAGCTATTTCCAAATAAATGTTATATTCACATCATACTTACAAGGTGTACTTACTTTCGTTGTATTTTTATAAGATGATTCAGATTTAGATTTTTATTTTAGGTATAGGTCTTCTCCCCAGTTCTCAAGCATATGTTATTTTAGTGCCTTGTATTTGTTGCTATGCTGATTATTTTATATGTATTATATTTCAAAGCAGTGATTCCTAAAATGTGCTCTCCAATGATCCAAGAGCAAAGTATTCTGTGGTCAGATGTTTTGGGAAATAATGAAAGTCATATCCCCTGTGGTGACTGCAGTGGACACTTGTGTGTTAATCTCCAAGGCCTCTTGCAATGAAGAAATCTGTTTAACTTAAAAAATTTGTTTCTCAAAGTTATTTGACTATACAGGCCCCCCTTTTCCCTGCTTCCCCCACTAATACCAGTTAATCCAAATAGCAAGAGCAGCCTTTAGCTGTTCCAAAAAATAACTACTTTTCATTCATTCTCATTGAGAGTTTTTAAAAATAAAAACTTTTAGTCATGGATTGTTGAAATTTAATATTATTTTTCTTGTACCAACATGGTCAGGTAAACAACTCTTTATAGTGCATTGGTCTAATAAATCTGTTCTTTTCAGCCCACCTTTGAAAGTAAACTTGGTATTCGTTTGTTAACTCTAGGGATGGAGAAACTTAGATCCTTGGGTAAGAATTTTGATATCTTAGCACTGGTATTTGCTTGTGTGTGTGTGTGTGTGTGTGTGTCATATATAAAACCATTTGTCATATGTATACACACACACACGCACACACGTATAAGCAGATACCAGTGCTAAGGTATTGAAATTCTTATGCAAGGATCTAAATTTCTCTATCACACACACAGCGCCACTGACCTCTGTTTTAATGACTGAGAACATTTTATCACTTAACTCTTTCTCTTTTCCCTGATTTTGTCATTGTAACACCTGAAGCCCGCTGTGCACAGCATTCTTTAGCAACACAGGGAAGTCTGCATCCTCTCAGCTGGGTGTGAAGCTGCAGGAGTCTTTCTCACTCCACAGAGTGTTGAAGCTAAAAGTATTTTATATACAATTTGTAGTTGGTTAAGGGACTTTGAAATCAACATAGAGTTTCATATGTTCAGTATTTTCGACCAAAACCCATGTCTCCAAGGACTAAAGGACAAAATAATTTAGATTAGATTAGGTTAAAGACAGGAAAGAAAGAAAAAAGAAAAAAAATTAATAGTATTGAAATCTCCTAAGACAGTTTTGTACCTCATAGGTACCTCTCAACAGGATACTTATACTGGTCATTACAGAAAATTGTTGTCCTTTCTGTTAGTTCACCTAGCATGTTGCTTGAATGCCAATTCTTATTTATATTAAATAGGGAAAAGATACCAAAGAAAACACCAGGTTATGGCTAAAACATAACTACTTCAGAGCCTGATGAAATGGGTTTAATCGAAATAATCACTTCAAATTATTCAGCATTTACAAGCACATTCTTCAGATTTTATTATAAGCATAAAAATAATCCATTGCGTCATAGTTTGGGTTCCTTCTGTGTGAGGGAACCGAGTACCCCAACCCTGTCTTCCCACTTCACTGTTTTTCTTTTATGCTCCATCACCATCTATCATATTGTGTGTTTTACTTATCTGGTTGTCTTTCCCTCCCAATTAAAATGCAAGTTTCATGAAGGCAGAGCACAGTAGTAGGTGCGCAAGAAATAACAGTTGAATGAATGAATACAGGTTTTGCAGCAGACTGCCAGGATTTGAAGTCTAGCTTCCAAACTTCCTAACTCTGTGACTTGGATGTTACTTAACCTCTCCACCTCAACATCCTCTTCCTTAGGTGGAAATAATTAGAGCATCAATGTCACCGAGTCACTGAGAGGATTAAAATATGTAACCTATCTGCCAGAGTTTAATTGATGTTAAATATTTTTCACAGAAACAACTCTTGAATGGGTTAAGGGCAAATAACCAAACATTTACCATTATCTATTAAAATTATTTGTTATTGCTTTTTGATTTTTGACTGAGTCTGCCCTTCCCCCCAAGCCCCTCTGTACTAGAATGAGAAGCCTAACTGTTCAGAGACACATCACAAGCTGCTTGTTCTTTCCTTCTTTCTTCTCATCTGTTTCATGAGTTCTCCGTTTTCATGGCGTTCTCTACCTTCGCAGTCCTGCTTCTGGAATGTTGAAAGTCCCGCCTGGCTTTGCTACTAACCAGGCACTGCTTTACTTCCTGTCTACAGAGACTGCTGCCATTCAGAGGGTGCCACCACCCGCCTGGGGAGAGGGGCCCTTCCTTTGTGTGGCTGTGCAATACCAAACAGTAGATACCTGCCAATATGCAGGTGTTTTTACTGACTTTTTACCATGATTAATCCATACACCTCTAGCCTAGGGAGTTAAAGATATTTGACTAAGTCTAGTATATTATAGAAATAGTTTAATTTTTATATTATCCTTATTAGTTTGTTAACAAAATCCTCTCTGTAGGTTGTACACCCCTCCAGGGTTTGGGCACTTTCATCTCTATCACCATAGAGCAGTTTTCACAGATAGTGGACATGTAAATATTTGTAAGCTGAAATAAAAGTGCAGGCAGTACAAGGATCCACAGTCATCTTGCATGCCAAATGAGCTACCAAAAGCATCTGACGTTTTAACTTTTTAGTATCTTTGCATTTATTCTCCCTTGATAGTGTTTAAATTTAAAAAGAGTAGCAATTAGTAAACTTGTTCAATCAACATATCTTATGTCAATGTAAGATATGCACTTAAACATAGGTGGCTTTTTGTACCAGTTTCCTCACTGTGATATTGAGTGTCTAGAAAAGGCTATTCTACAGCATCTTTGATAGCATTTATAAATTCTTTCCTAATATTTTACACATTTGTGTGTGTGTGTGTGTGTGTGTGATTTTGTGTAATTTGCAAATAAAGCAATAGTGCTACCGAATTAACTACAAAATTGAAATTGCTAAAATAATAGGAAGCAATTGAGGCGGCTAGTTTCATCTCATCATTTTGTATCCTTGCTTGGGTTGCTAAGGCACAGCTCACACATTTAGTGTGCTTCCACAATTCTTTGCCATTCTAGAGCAAGTACTTCTGACATTTTGATTAGGCTTTTGTGTTTGGTCACTGTATTAAATTGAGCAATTTATTCCTTTCCACTTAAATTGTCTTCCCTGTACAAGGGATGGAGAGGAATTCACAGCGCCTGCACATAAAAGGCCATTATCTTATCTTAGCAAATCCAGCCCTATAGAGACAGTGCATCATGACAGCTCAGCTGGGAAGCTGGGAAGGGAAGTGTACCAAGGAGGGTGAGATACTGAGTGTGAGTCATTGATGAAGCCTATCACTGGGGTGGTGGTGAGTCCATCAGTAGCAGCAAAGGTTAGCATCCCTCTGCCGATCTTGGCCTGATAGACCGTTTAGCAGACAGACTGAAGTTTGCACCCAGGGAGTGTGCTCTGCCTATAGTCTTGATTTAGTTGTAGCTTGTACAAACAACTCAGGAGACCATATTACACTGTTATTCTTCTTGCCCCAAATCAAAGCACCTTTTTTTCTTTTTTTCTTTTCACGGGATAAACACACTGATATTTCGTGTGTATGGCCAGAGGCAGGCTGTAGAACAAGTCTGTAGAAACTTCGGTGCTTTACTCTAATACAGCCTTCATTCCACAAAGAAATATTTTCTGATTGAAGGAAGTGGTGGTGATGAGGGTGGAAATGTTGAGGTCAGCTGTGTCACTCTCATGGATTCAGCACATGACCCAGGAGCTCTTCTCAGAGGTTTATTCATATTAATAGTTACTCACTGGATCTTCAGCAATATGAAGGGGATCCAAATTACAGATGGGAAAACTGAGACCCAAAGAGATCATGTAATTTGCCCAAGTGGCAGGCTGGCATTTGATTACAGTGCAGTGCTCGTTACCACACGTTTTGACTGGACGGGGGTCAAGAGTTTCCTTTAATTAGGTAAAAATGCTACAAAAGCCATGATCCTTATAATCTATTTAAAATCTTCACGGTGTCTGATGCATTGTTAACTCTTCATAGGTGCTTATAGAGAGCTTGTTCTCCTCTGTCTTCTACTCGTCCCATCACAGATCCAAACCTGAAGCTTTGTGTCACCTTGACTCATTTCCTCTTCCTTTATCCAGACTCTCAAGTTCCGTTGATTCTAGCTCCTGACAACCACACCCATCCATCCTCTCCTTTCCCTGTCTTTTTACTTCCTAACTAGGGTCCCCTGCTCCAGGATTTCTTCATCCAGAGGTATCTTCTTTTTTTTTTTTTTGCGGTACGCGGTCCTCTCACTGTTGTGGCCTCTCCCGTTGCGGAGCACAGGCTCCGGATGCGCAGGCTCAGCGGCCATGGCTCATGGGCCCAACCGCTCCGCGGCATGTGGGATCTTCCCGGACCGGGGCACGAACCCGTGTCCCCTGCATCGGCAGGCAGACTCTCAAACACTGCGCCACCAGGGAAGCCCCCAGAGGTATCTTCTTAAAGTACAGCTTGGATTAGGTCCTTTCCCCAGTCAAAATCATTTAGTCTATAAGCATAGCAGTTTAGATTTAGCAAAACATTGTCCCATGACAGTCACAGGAACTCAGATAAATACATATCATTGCTTCAGTTGTACAGATGAAATAACTGTAGCCTACAGTGGTTAACTGAATTACTAGCCCACTGTAATAAGGCTGGTAAATAATAGAACAGTTACTTTTCTCTAAACCTTTACTAACACCAGGGTCTGTAGTCTAAACTCCTACCTTGGCTTTCAGGTTTCCTCAGTGGTCCCAATTTATCATTCTTGTTTCCTGATGTTCTCTTATTATACCATGTACTTGAAGAGCTACACATGTTAAGTCAGCTACTGTTGAGCCTGTGGACTTTTGCCTCTGGTATTTCCTCTGCCTTCTTCATCAGGCAAGCTTCTATTCACCCTCCGAGATCCAGATCATGCCTCTTCCACAGTGAAGGCCTCCTTGATTTCACCCAGGAAAATGTGACCCCATTAACTCAATACCTCAGGCAAACAGTACTCTCCATTTAGAGGTCACAGCAGCCTCACACAGATTATCCCTCTTCCTTCTCCTTTACTACCTGACAGAATACTGCTCACCCCCTTTTTTGATAACAGTATGCCTTATGTCTCAAGAGGCTGTTACAGCAGAGGTCATACGTTAGTTATCTCAGTCACCTTAGGTCCTGGCCCAAAGTTGGGACTACTTTGTTGACTAAACGAGCTTACATGAAGACTTTGATAATGAATTCAAATGAATTCTTCTCTGAGGCTTTTTTTGGAGCGCTTAATCTGAGCCTGCTCCCTTTGCAGCCCTGCCTCATAGTTTTTCTTAGGCCTCTGTTAGTTTTATGTAACCGTTTCCTTTTATCATAGTTAATTTTTTCTTCTCTCTCTCCTTCTAGAATCCAAGCTTCTGGTGGCAGGTTCTAAGTCTTTTTCACTTATATGCCTTCCAAAGCACCTACCATATCACTGAGCATGTAGTAGAGGCTTGATAAATGCTTATCAAATACATTTAGTAAGGACTTTACATTCTTTTCCTCCAAGTCACATTTCTATTGTTGAAACAGAAAACTTGTGTCTGAAAAAAAAATTTTTTTTAATCAGTAATATTGTATCTGATTTTTAAACAGTTCATATCTGACAGAACCAGAGCATGTTTATGCAGATTGCTAAATCAGTGTCTAGACAAAAAGCCCTGCAGTTGTTGTATTCCATCGTGTTTATTACGGGAACGTTATGTTGTTAATTTATTTTAGAATTTAAAAAATGGCAAGTGAGTCAGCATGCTATGGTAGAGAGAGCCAAGATTTTGTGGGATGGAGTTCAAACTCTAGTTTTAGCAGTGTGCTGGGTGGGAAACAGTCTCTGACCTGGTTTCCTTACCTGTTAGGTGAAGATAATATACTACATATGTTACTGGGTCGCTGTGAAGATTTAGTTTGTGGTGTCAGCAAAGTGCTTGCACTTAATAAATTCTCCATAAATATCACTAGTTATTAGAAACACTGACACTTCACTGAATTCACGTACTCTACACATGTGCTTGAAAATGAGAATATTTCACTTTATTTTCTGAAATGCTCTCTACCCAGGATAATATTTCAGGTCAGCCAGCTTATTGTGGTTGCTTTTGGAAAAGCTCTTCCATTTTAAAGTCTTGTTGAATTCCTCAGTAAGATGTAAAATAGGTGGTTGTGGTTGGTGGATTAGTTATATGGGTTCAGTTGCAAATGAATGACACCTGTCTGAATCTGGCTTCAATAATAAGGAAAATTATGATCACGCAGAGCAAGAAACTTAGAGGTAGCGTTTCATTTGTTTCTCTCTCTTCACTTTTCCATCCTCGAGGGCAGCTTATCCTAAGGCTTTGCTCCTGGTCTCAAAATGGCCATCGTTCAGGCCTTCATGTTGGAATCCCACTGGTTCATATTGCAGTGGGAGAAAGAGGAAAAAAGAAGCGAGAGAGAAAAAGAAGAAAGGGAAAGACAGAGAGACGGGAGGCGATATTTCCTCCTGCCCAGTGGATTCTGAATCCCTTCTTTCAATCCACTGAAACAATTTAGGTAAAATGTATAACTTTAGAACAAAGGTTGCCAAAGAAATGGCAGGTAGTGATTGATTTAGACTAGTTAAGGTATCTCTCTGGACTTTTGGATGGATGGGTAAGTGAATCAGATTAGGATTCTATCAGGAAAGAGGAAGGAGCGCTGATTGGTGTGAGGAAATAATCAACAGTGTCTGCTACAGTTAAGAACTTAAAATTTTTCAATTGTTCATTTGATTTTACTGTAGGAATTTAGAAAAGTTGCTATTATAGCAACTTTTAGTTTCGGCGCATAAAACTGAACCTCTTAGATTTGTTGATTTATTTGTGCTTCATTTTCACATGTAGGGATAATAAAACTTACCTTTCAGGTTTTTGAGATGATTAAAAATGAAGTGTGTGTAAGGCCCAGCACATGATACAGACTTGCTTTAAGTAGTTGCACTTGTATTTTCTTGGTCAGAATTTCTTTATTTCATCTTTGTCTCATCTGTATTCCAGTTTTCCATTCCAAATATTTACATTATGAATCCTCACGGGTGCCTGATTGTCACATCTAAGTTTATACACCCAAGAAGAAAACTCATCAAGTTCTTTCTTTAACAAAACAGTTGACCTTTTATAAACTGTGTAATCATGCAATCTCCTGTGATCCTCACAGCAGCCTGTGATGTAGATATCATGTATGCTATTTTGCAGATCTCTTTACTTGCCTCCTCCTCGAAAATGTGAGTTTCCCGAGGACAGAGACTCAGTCTGTTTTCTCCATGGTGGTATCCTTAGCATCCAAAGTAGCACATCACGATGGCAGACTGGTAGATGCTCAATCAGTGTTTGTTGAAGAAGAGGAGGGAGTGAGGCAGGGAGGAGTTCAATGTGAGCTACTGAGAGTAAAGGACTCTCTCAGTTCATGACTTTGCCCTGAAGATATGAATCCCCATTCTTTGTGGGTCTGAGACCTGTACACCCACCCCTCACTCTTTAGCTTCATCCTGCTTTCTTCACCCTCTTTTTTTCTCTCTGTGCTCAGTTGCATGAGCACATGTGGTTCCCAAGATAATCCATGCTTTTCACTTCCATAGGGCCTTCGCGTATACAGATTCCCAGGCCAGTGGCTCTACCTACTCAGCCCCCTGCTGCCTTCCTATACCCGGTCATTGTCCCGTAATATCCCTAGTTTACTCTAGAGCCTTCATGTTCCAGTTCAAACACGACTTCCTCTGGAAAAGCCTTCCTTGCTCCTTCAGATTAACTCACCTTCTCTTTACACATCCCCACACTATAAGGATATACTTGTAAATTTATTTTATTTATTTATTTTTGGCTGTGTTGGGTCTTCGCTGCTGCGTGTGGGCTTTCTCTAGTTGTGGCGAGTGGGGGCTACTCTTCATTGCAGTGCGTGGGCTTCTCATTGAGGTGGCTTCTCTTGTTGCGGAACACGGGCTTTAGGCACGCGGGCTTCAGTAGTTGTGGCACATGGACTCAGTAGTTATGGCTCGCGGGCTCTAGAGCACAGGCTCAGTAGCTGTGGCGCACAGACTTAGTTGCTCCGTGGCATGTGGGATCTTCCCAGACCAGGGCTCGAACCTGTGTCCCCTGCACTGGCAGATGGATTCTTAACCACTGTACCGCCAGGGAAGCCCCAGGATATAGTTTTTAAATGCTTGTGTATTTGTATGGTTATTTTTATGAATGCTTTCTTCACTAGAGCTTCTGAAAACAGCATGGGTTTTTACTCATTATTGGTTCCCTAAAGCTGACGAGTATCTGACATATCCTAGGTGCTCAATAAACATGTGTTAAGTGAATGTCACCAAACTTTGTCTTGTCAGCCTATTTTCATGTGTTAGTCATAAATTATATTTACAGTTTGCAGAAGAAAGGTTAGTGTTTTGTATTAGTTCCTCTTTTTTTTTTTGCGATACGCGGGCCTCTCACTGTTGTGGCCTCTCCTGTTGCGGAGCGCAGGCTCCGCACGCGCAGGCTCAGCGGCCATGGCTCACGTGCCCAGCCGCTCCGCGGCATGTGGGATCTTCCCGGACCGGGGCACGAACCTGTGTCCCCTGCATCGGCAGGCGGACTCTCAACCACTGCGCCACCAGGGAAGCCCCCTAGTCCCTCATTTTTTTTAATGTATCTTTTCTCACAATAACCTAAATACTGGAAAATTGTAAAGTCTTCGGATCAGCCACTGCTTCCCTGCCTCAAATCTGTATCTTTATTTCCTTCTCTTATTTTAGGGCTGAGCTTAGAATTTACCTTCACTGGGCTTCACTTCACTCAAGGCTAGATGGTGTGTCCCTTGTCTGGGTGACCTGATCACCCCTCCCCCCCATTAATGTAGTTCTCATGTATCTGTTCTTCTCATCTGTCTCTCTTTTGAGCTAAAAAGTAGACTGAATCTAGTCTAAGATATTTGCCCTTCGCTCAGCACAATACCTGGCATGGTACACACCAGAGATATTTTCCCCAATGACTGAATGCATGTCCTGCACTTGTATGATATTCCCCAGGTATGACAATCATTCCTAGAAAAAACATTCAGTAAACCATTATAATTTAATTCAGTGTCTTCAGTGTGGCATATGCATCCTTCAAAGATTGCTTACAATAATCTACTTTTTAGTGGTCTTAAAAATTGCAGTGCACGTTGGATGCTGCATACAAGTGCCTGGCTGGGGAAGAGGATGGGAAAGGAAATCCAGCTTGGCCTTTGCTTATTAGGCTATTTCTGCCACTGAGAGGCTGCCTTTAAAATTTTTTCACAGAGATGCTGTGTGTGATAGAATGGCCCTAGATATAGGAAGAAAATGTTAGAATTTTCTATTTAAATTTCTATTTAAATTTTTCTCTCAACTTTGAAAACTCTCTACTTTTGTCTATGTTTAGAATTCTCCATGGTATAGTGGTACTGTAATATTAATGTATAAATCCGTGAATAAATTATAAATGGTGGGGACATATGCTCAAAAAACTGTAGTAATGATGATACACGATGAAAACAGTCACGGAGAACTTTGATTTAACATATAATTCCAACGTCATGGGAGTTTCCAAGTTGATTTACAGCTTCTTATTGATGTCGTTTTCAGATGTGTTAAGAAAGGTGTGTTAGGGTAATGACATCCTGGACAACCCGTGTACCACAGCATGTGTGTACATGTGAATTTTATGTCTGCCTGTGGTTCTTGTGCTTGTGCTGAAGAAGAGAATGGATGAACTGTGGCTAAGGTTGTCTGTAGCCTTTGTTCAGATCCATCCCAATGCCTTCCTTTTTGGGAAAGCATATACCCTCATTGCAAGATTCTTGAGCCAGTTCCCCTTGCAGATGAGCAGTATATGATGAGCCTTGTTTCCCCATTATTGGCTTACTCTTAATCTTTAGGTATAAAGCAAATATTTCATTTCTTCTCTGCCTCTGGGTTATGATACTAATGAATGAATGGTAGGTTTCTGATCACAAAATAGACAAATATGCTTGGATTCAGAATATCTTACCTGAAATCATGGCCCAGCCACTTTCCAAATGTGTGATTTGGACAAGTAATTAACCTCTCTGAGCTTCTGTTTCTTTTTCTGTAAGATGAAAATAATAATTAATTCACAGATTTGTTGAAAGAAGTAAATAAGCGTATGTGAAAGTGGCTGGCATAGTATGAAATAGACAGTTTATAGAATTTTTGAGTTCTGAGCATGCTAACTGCAGAATCCTTTTTCATATTTATTAGCAGCACTAAAATCACAGTTTCTTGCCTGTGAGGTCTGATGTGATGGTTGCTTTAAGATAAAAGTTTGCTCCTTCTCTGTATTAAACTAGTTAAAATGTGACTGTATGGTTAGATAATTGGCTTATGGATTAATCTGTTTTCTGAGGAAATGACAATCTCCTAGCCTTTTTTTTTTTTTTTTTTTTTTTTGTCTACTCTAAGCAGCCATACTACAGGGCTGAGTAATGAGACAGTGATGGAGCTTCCATCAGTGCCCTGAATATTGTTGAGTCATATAGGTGCTACAGGGCTCTAGAGGAGTAAAAGTCACTTCTCACTGCAGTATCTAAAAGCAACACAAAAAATCCATGTTAAGTGGATTTCTGTAATCTCCAAAACCATAAGAGAGGGAAAAATAAAAGCATCCATACAGAGAGAATAACATTATTTGAAATGGTTAAAAAGTACGTTTATTGACAAAGAAAAATGTCATGTTTGTGGTGTTGGATTAAGGAGAAATAGTCAAGAAATGTAAACTGAGACCATTTTAAAGGCTTGGAAATGCTAGGCTAAGGACTTCATTCAGATTTTATTTGGCAGGCAGGGGTCATCTGATCAAGGTAGTTCTCTGGGAAGATAATGACTGTAAATTGAAGTGAAGAAAGACTTGAAGCCTAGAGATCAGTCACAGAAATAATGCCATGGTCCAGAGTCCTAAATTCAGGGTGATACTGTTAGGAAAAGAGGAGGACGATATTTGCGGTGAAATTGCATAGGTGTTGTGTAGCATGATGGGTTTAGGTAGAGAACAGGATTTTAAAATTGTAAGCAAAGCCTATATAAACAACAAAGAAAGCCAATTCTGAAAGCATTTTGATTAATTAAGGTACTAATGATTATCAAGTGAAGTTCTTAAACTATAGTAGTGTGAAATAGGATCCTGCAAGGAAAAGCACTACTTTTATTTCAGGGTTTGGAATCACTTCTTTTTTCCTGACACATATGCCCAGGTTCCCTTTTTCTGTTGTTTGAAGAAGTAGAGGCTTAGCTGTATTGATGTGACCTTCAGTTTTCGTATTAGAATAAAAGGATGTATACTCCCATGCTGGAAAGGACCTTAGAAACTTAGGTGAAGAACTAGGTGCCAGAGATGTTATGTGACCTGCCCAACGTTGCCCAGCCTGTGGAGGAGCGTTCACTGTGGCTCAGGGAACCAGGCTCCTCACGTACAGATCCTCCTAAGACTCTGTGCTACCCAGTCTATACCTGCTCCAGGAACCCAGGTCCTTTTTCCTTCTTTTTATTACCATTTCGCACTGTTTGCATTTGTTGTTATTTAAAGGCACTTCCCTGAAATTCATAGAATATACATGATGTTTATTATTATTACTGTCTTTAGAAAGTACCCACATGTTAAGGGTGCTATGCTAGGCTCTGTTTAAAGCCAGATAGATATACAAAGGCCTTAGCTCCCACTGTGTCTCATGTTTCGTACACTGGGGTTTATATCCCAGTGTATGAGTAAATGTTTAAGTAGCAGTTTTCTCCTAAATTCTCCATTCTTACTAAGATGGTTTTTTGCTTTGTTTTGTTTTTAATTCTGGCTAATAGTTTTGGTTCTAAGGAAGATGGAAAGGAAATTCACAGGCTGCTTTTCTTTTGCAAGAATCTATAGGTGTATTTTTAATTTATACATGTTAACGTTCTTTCTAGAAGAGCTATTAGTTTATATACCTTACATTAGTTTACAGATGAAAAAGCTGAAAATTGGCTAGACTGGCTTATAAAAGGTAAAGCCATGATTGGAATTCATATCTTCTTAGGTCCATAAAATAGACCTATTGAGAAGTGACATCCTAATATTGACATTGGCAAACTGAAAGACACTCAGAGAAAAACGCTAAGGATGTTAAAAGGCCTGAATGGAATATCATATGAGAATCAGTTGAAGAAACTTGAGAGGTTTAGAAGAAAGAGATAGCTAATCTGGGTGCTACTTAATCAGACTTTCTAAAACATCTGAGGTATTATCCTCTCAAAGAAGTTTTAAACACTAGATAGCTCAAAGGGACCAGAGTAATTTGGCAATGGAACTGTTTGCCTCAAAAGTCTTTGCAGAGGGCTTGGGGCCAGATATTTGGTACTACCCCATAGTTGGAAGATTGCACAAGAATGTGTCTTAAATGTTTCTAATTTTTCTGTCGCTGAATTCCATTTAAAAGTGAATCTGATACAAAATGACGTATATATTGTTAACCATAATTTCTCTGAATCAAGGATGATAAGGCGTCCCCTACTCTGGGAAGCTCCCTGAGGGCCCTCTCTGAAACACTGTGTATGCAGTAATCTTAATTTGAAAATCCCTTCGGTAAATAATTTCCAATTTCCATTTCAATGGAAAGATGTTAATTTAACTTCAATTTAGAGCAAGGTCAGTTTGTGCATCTGACTCCTGATTTGTACATGAGTGTTGGGGAAGATTCTCACAGGTTTGTACTTGGGCCGAAGACATATCAGTATCTTCATAGCCAGAAGATCCAACTCAATTAATTTATTGCCAATTAAATCCAGTCCTCCCCCAAGCCCTCTTGAAAGGTATTTGAGCTGCCTGAGAAGCTATTTAACCCAATGGAATGAAGTAGAACAAAAAAAATCTTATATTATTTTCAGGATTTTAAGGAGGTATCTTCAGACATTTTTTTCTGAACACAGTGATCTTTTTCTTCGAAAAATCTATGCGCAATTGAGAAAGCATAATTATAAGTAAATCTGCTTAAATTTATAGGCTTGATTTTTTCTTAACAGACCACTTTTAGAAACAAAGAATGGAGAATAAGGAAGGACAGATATTATTAAATAGTAGAGTTACATGCTCAGATTATTATGTTCTTTGATACAGAAAGCTCTTGTGTAAACTACGTTTTCACTTTATTTATATGATGATCTGTGTCATACTTGAAATCTATTTCATCCAAGAAAATGTCTAGGAAACAGTAGTATGTTCAAACAAGTTTTCTACTGATTGTTGTCCACTGACCTTCTGCATACTGTAGACATGCTAGAAATACTAGCAAAGCAAACAACTGTTCATTAATTACCTCTTGTTATGCTTATGAGAGCAGACTCGTAAAACAATTCATATTCTCTCGCTTTGAATGCAGATATATTAGTTAACTTATTGCTTATTTTATTACTCCACCTACTTATAATAATATCAAATGTTAAAAAAAGATGTGGAGAGTGGAATTTTGTGTGGAACAAAGAGAATAAAACCAAAAATAAACGAGTGACCCAAGCTGGAAACAAGTTAAAAAATGTAATTTTTCAGTTACACAGAAGTTACCATGGCATTACCTTTCCTTTTGTGTCTGCTGGTGATTTAATTTAGTAGTTTTAGAAAAAAAGTGTCTATTGCTGTGTTTAAAAATCCTAGTTACAACATTGGTAAAGAAATTTCCAAGTACAAGGGGTATTTGTAGAGAACTCATGAAACTGACAAGTGATTGACATGTAAACAACCTCACTGTGCCCTTATATTCCATTCTGTGATGCTAGACTATAGATACTAAATAAGCCTCAGGAAGTTACCACCATCCAATTTTTATTAAATGCTTGGCTTCATGGATGTAAACAATATTGTTCATTAGCTGCCTAAATAAGCCGCTTTCTTTGGAGCTGCTGTACCATCCTTCCTCAGTGTGGTGGGATAGATGCAACAGTGAACAAACGGAAACTTTCCTTTTGCTACGTGAACAAATGGAAACTTTCCTTTAGTATGTTTAACTGAATTTAAACTCTGGAAAGGAAAGCAAAGTGCAGATTTCATCAAACAGATCGAAACCATGTAAATGTGAATGAAAGGGACAGCATTTCCAACTTGAAATTTTCTGTTTATGACTTACCAGAGTCTGAGTGAAATTGCCCTTTTCTTCTCTGATAATGCAAAGGTGACAGCTCAGCATGTACACACAGCATTATGTTATGTGCAATCAGAAGCTCTTGTAATTGTCCTTGAAAGCAGTCTACTGTTAATATATCTTGATTTTCAGAGTGTCATTTTTTTCTCTCTTGGACCAAGACGTGCTTTTCCTGCTTCTTTACATGTAGTTTTCTTAATTCATATGCATTTCTTACTGTACTTCTTAGGTCTCATTTCTTTCTAAAAAATCTTTGTTACAGCCTGCTTTGATAAAATATTTTGAAATAGGTAATAAAAATAGATGAGTGCTGCTATAAGTTATGATTCTTTTAAATCATAACCACATTTTTTTCTAGTAAATTCAAAAGTAAAGGATTGATCTGAAGTAAAACTTTGTTTTCCTGATTTTTAAAGTTTGAAAGAAATTCTTCTGTTTCTTACCATTTTGTATTTCTAAAATGTTCAAATGATTGCCTCAGAGTTTGGAGACAAAATATTCGTAATTTTTTTTCCTCTTAAATTTGAATGCTAAGAACTTGGAAGTTTTAAATGAGCTATTTGCCAGCAGATGACAATTCATTCCAGATAAAAGAGAAGAGAAGTATAGTATGATCTGTGTTTGCTAACCAACAAAGTCTGGAAAATCGCATTTTTGAGATTCCTCAGGCAAAATTGTCAATCTAATAAATGTCAATAGGACTAACTGAAATAGGGTAGGGTGAATATTGTAGAATTTTAAGGTTGCTAGAGATTTAGTGTGTATTCTTGTTGCTAATTTTAAAAGTCGCATAGGGTTTTTGCAAACAAAAATTATATACCTCTGTAAATCTTGGCATTTTCATTTCTTTGCCCGACTGAAGGAAAAGTGGGAGGTAAAAAAAAAAAAAAGAAGGAAAAGGAGGTCAACATGAATTGACTCCAAGTCAACTGTAATCTATATCCTGTCTTCCTAATATATCTCATAACAAAAACGTTTTATGTCAGTATATTCCAAACGTTTGTAAGTTATTTAGAACTTGGAACATGTTTCCCATAGAAACAATGTTGTAAATATTGGTTCAGTTCCCAGGCCAGTACATATAGCCTATTTAATCCATATGTACCTAAGATACAGTACCAATGTTTGCCTGAGTTCTGGGTCCTAAAAGCATATGTGCAGGAAAGAGTGCATTGATGAGTATTTTCTCTCAATTTTCCGAAAAGAAAATGGTCCCATAGGAATTTTCCGAAGGAACTATTTTTGATACTTGTTCCTTTTGTTCTGCTTATTCGTGTCCCAGAGGCCTCCTATGAACTTACAGTCAAGGCAGGGACCACAGGTTGTTATCTCACCTGACCTTGAAAAGGAAAGCAATCATCTTTAACATATTCACTGTAGGTAATGGCATTTTGACCCTTTTATTGTTCTGGACTTTTTGAAAAGGCTCATTAACCTCAACTTTCTAAATGACCAAATTTTAAGAAAAATAACAAGATAAAGTTAAAAAAATATGAAGTATGAAAAAAGACAATTAGGGTTTGACAGAAACATCTTGATGTGTTGCTAGGTATTTAAAGTCTTTAGGGCTTAGTTGTGATTTTTAATTGCTTTCCACTTTGTCCCCCTTCAAATGTCTCATTTCTATCAAAACTTTGTAGTTTTTTTTTTTTTTTTTCCTGCGGTACGTGGGCCTCTCACTGTTGGGGCCTCTCCCGTTGCGGAGCACAAGCTCCGGACGCACAGGCTCAGCGGCCATGGCTCACGGGCCCAGCCACTTCGCGGCATGTGGGATCTTCCCGGACCGGGGCACGAACCTGTGTCCCCTGCATTGGCAGGCGGACTCTCAAACACTGCACCACCAGGGAAGCCCAAAACTTTGTAATTTTTTACAGTAACCCTCAGAGCCTTTGTTGAGGTGAGGCAGTGTCATGGGGAGGTTGATAATGAATTCTTAGTGTGCAAATAGGGGATTGTAATTTATTGCATTATTTTTCAATTATGTAAACTTGCTATTATTCATAGTTGTAATTTTACATTTATTTCATTGGCTTTGTGGACTGTGCTTTCCCCACTGTCCTACATTCTAAGTGAGTAGGGATTTTATTGCTTTTTTGTTTTCTTTGCTCTGTACTAATTCCCACTCTTGCCACTCGATTTGAAATGTTCTCAGACAGACCTCCTGGGGCAAGCAGGTTAAAGACAACCCACCCAACAGCTGAATCATAAGAGCCATTCAAGAGATGTAGGTGTTTCTTAAGAGATATAAACCTCTGCATTGCTCTGAATAATAAGAACATGCACACTTAAAAAACTGTTCTTTCTAATGCATTTACATACCAACAAGGGTAAAAACAAATTTTATTACCAAAATATTATTTGAGATAATATTTTTAGTGAGGAGTAAATGTTTTATTTTCTGTGTTTAGTTCAAAGGATGACATGCTTTTTAGACATTATACACTTCATTTGGCCGTTTTGTCTATTTCATTAAATTGAAAATTAATTCCAGTTTTCTTAAGTAACTATTGAATATATGCTGATTTTCATGACTTCTTTTTATCCAGAAAAAAATATATATAAAAATAAAATAAAATCTATTAAAAACATAGATTTCCAATGTGCTTGTAGGTCTTCAGTTTTGTTTATAAAAACAGACAAAAATTATATACCTGTGTAAATCTTGGCTTTTTCATTCCTTTGCTTTTTTTTTTTTTTTAAATTTGTTATGTGATTCTCAAAAATGTGGACTTTTCAGGCCCAACAGGGGGAGCCAATTCCATATTCTATTGAGGTTGCTTGGCATTACTGCTGTAATTTGTTATCTATTTGTCAAAGCCAAAAAAATACTTTCTTTGTCTCACCTTGGCCATTTACAGGGCCCCATAACAGGTAATCATTAAAAAATGATGCAGTGTTTTGTACTAATTATCTTTTAGTCTGTAATACTAAATTTATTAATCTATTATGGTCATGCCTAGAAAAGTCTGAAATAAAGCTCATTATTTTCAAGTGTATATTTTTAGTCAAGGTAAAGGTAATCTTATAATCTTTTCACAATAAAAATCAACATGGAAAATATCGAACATTTTAATGCTCATAAAAATCATTTAGATATAGTATATTATGATTAAGTTAATAAAGATGGAAAATATATTTTCTGCTTTTTAAACTAATCAAATTTATAAAATAATTAAAATCATATGACTCTATTATACGGATTTTTTTAAAACCGCATACCTTGCTTTCCTTAAAATAAAGATTTTTGACTAAGTTCAGGGTCTACCACAATGAATCATTTAGGGTGGTATTGAATTTTCATAATTGTTTCGTTCTGTGTTCTACTCTCAAGGAAGAAAGTGGAATGGTTTTACTTATTTATATTGCTGTAGGCTATACTTTGTCGTAAGACATTCTCAAAGATTAGAAAACTTTTCAGTCTGATATTTACATCTATCTTGACAAAAGGCATGGAATTATATTGTGCAAGGACATTGTTTTCACAGTTTAGAATACATATTATTTCATAATATTCTCTGCAATAATTTTATTTTGAAATCTTCATTCATTAGCTAGCTGCAAATATATATATATACATGTATCTCCTAGGTTATAATATATGATGAATGTATTTGGGTTGTCTCACATTTAGGCACCTGCAAGAAAACACACACACACAACACACAAATATACATCCTTTGTGTTCTCAATTATAACAAAACTTTGGTCTTCATTTTCCTATATATTCAGTGACTAACATAGTGATGGATGTATATTATGTACTAAATAACTAATTAATGATTAATTGCTTATCTTAAATTTCGGGAGAGATAAATCTCCAGCTTATTGATTGATTTTAGCAAAAGAGAAAATTTACATATATTTTTCTTCTGTGAAACTCTTCTTTTATTTTTTCTTTGAACTTAGCTTCTGTGATACCTAGTGCTTCATTGGAATATCGATATGCTAGTAGGAGCCTAAAATGTAATAGCATTTAGTGAATTTGCAGTTTAAACAAAAATTGGACCTGCTATATATAATTTTCTAATTAAAGATTAATCTCAGTCTTTGTATTCCCTAACATACAGTACAGTGTTTTCAACAGGGTAGATACTTTGTATCTTTGTAAAAGATACATGGTGGGGACTTTGTAAAAATGTGGCTAAATGAATGAATGAATGAGGGGGTGAATTCTTACTGGCTATAAGACCTTGAAGAGTGTATATATCTGCTTTCTCATGTATAAAATTACATGCTTACTGCCCTGTTTTTTCACAAGGTTGTTGAGAGAATCAGATGAGGTATGGAAGAACCTTAAAAATTATAAACATTTTATAATTATGAACTTATGAATAATGATTAACACTATACTTTTATAATTTATAATATTGACTATCTGGGATATATCCTTATTATAATCTTAAGAAAGTTTCAATATAAGAATGTCTCTTATTTTGCAGTGTCGCAGTGAATCATGCTTATAGGAATGGCCAAGTAGATTCATGTTTGTCAAAATGAGATTCCTGTTATATCCAATTACCCTTTTGTTCTTCATGCCTCAGAATGTCATTTTGCCCCAATAGCAAGACATTAATGGGGCATGCTAACTCTATTGTGCCTGCTACTTACGTAACATTAGTTCCAGACTCCCTGCTTTTAATTGAAGTGCTACGTAGTTAAATTCTCATGTCATGAATTCTAATTCCATAGTAGAGCTAAGGAAGAGGATTCTATTGAAACATTTCCCAAATAACATTTTTTTAATTGATGAGAGTATTTTGATTAATGAGATATTAGTAGGGGTGACGTATTTTCATTTGTAAATAAGTGCTGAGATTTAAAAAATTGTTAAAGAAGCCTATTTTAGAATACTCCTATCCCTCTTGAGAAAAGTTGTCTTGACAACAGTACCATTTATAATTAGAAGTGATGAATATTTTATTTCTCAAAGGAAAATTCTCCCTCAGTATGCATGACAGTGATTGGGCTAAATGTTCATCAGGCTCAATGATTTCTAGCGCAAAAAAATACACTGGATATCAACTTTTGGGCTCAACAATACTAAAGCTTTACAGTTCAGCTTAAGGAGAAGTTTTTCATATGCATATTTATATTAGTATTCTGTGAGGTAAGAAAAGGAGATATTATTGACCTTAAGAAGATTTCATGTCTAATAAGTGGAAAATTAGAACTAAAGAAATGTGGAATAGTTTTTTTCTTTTCATCGTTTTGCTAAAGGGTGCGGAAGCACATGGCACATTTCAGAATTGTGCTTTACTCAGGTTGTAATCTATTTTTTTATATCCTAGAATTCGTATCTTTTCAATTTGAAATATTTTATTCTGAAGTTCATGAATGAAGACTTAGCTCAAATGAAAATATCCAATACAAATGTCAGTCTTTTTATTGAGTGTTCAAGATTGAAGTAAATGACTATTCGCATTAAAAGACATGATTCAAATTTCATTTTGTGCATTCATTTGTTGTATCAGTCATCAGACATTTATCCAGTGCCTACTACATGCTAGGCAATGTGGAATGTTCAAGTTCAGTAGAACACAGTCCCTGTTGGAGGGATGGAAGGGCACATCTATACAAAGCAGTGGCCAACCTTCAGAGTATTGAAATCAAAACTGCTGCGTGATGTCATGCATACCATGTTCACTTCCAGAAGGGGCCCATTTTGTGGAGGGAGGTTAAGTTGGGGGTACAACATCCACTAAGGGAAATGACTTGTGTAATCCAGTGTGATGAGAGAGCAAGAGAGAAGAATAAGTGATGCGGTATAAGGTGGAATGTTAAATGGGGCCTGACTCTAGAAGGCCTTGAGTTTTGAAAGCAAACATTTATCATCCAATAATGTCTATTACCGTGAATTCAATGGCTTATTGAATTACACAACTGTTCGTATCTGACTGCATGTGATCGGAGTTTGCATGATATAAATTTACATCCTGTCATGATCTATATGACTATGTTAAAAATCCATTCACTTTTGGAAGTCTTATAACTACAATTAAAGTTTAACGTGAGGCATATTTTATCATTAATTCAAATATTATACTTGCGAAAAATTCAGTGGATATATCCTCATGATGAATTTTAAATGGAAGTAGTGTTATATGGAATACTTTAATTTTATATTGGGTAAGACTTACTTTTAATACAGTTTCACTCTTTGGCTTGTATTCATAAGAATGCAGAATTTCATTCAAAGACATTCAGTGGCCTGATTTGCAAGATATAGCCTTATCTTATCAGCACCCTTGGAAGGCAGACATTTTGCTTATTCCAAGGCATTGAAACAAGGCTTGAACCAAAGTGTACTGGCTCTTTATATTTACATTTCACTTATATTTTTCACAGAAAAGAAATTTCTTTATTAGCCCTCATTTCTCATTAGAGCCCATTTTATCTTGGAGAAGCTCTGACGTCATAAATTCAATATTTAATTACAACTGTGATGATATTTTTATTTCAGATGTAGTGCATGCAAGGCAGCACATTTCATAGAAATGAAAGAAATTATATGAGATGCCGCCTCCTCTATTTCCTCCTATGTACCAAGCTGTATTAGGTGTTGAAAATGCCAAGTTGTGTAACCGTGAACAAGGTGCCCACTGGGAGCCTAGCGTCCATTGAAAGGACAAACATGCGAAGAGCAGTGGAACAGCATCAATACTGAGCTAGAGCGAGCATTGCAGTCTGTGGAGGCATATGTGTGATTCATTCTTTCTGTCTTTCTGGAGGTCTTATAGAAAAGTATTTTGAGTGTGGCTCTAAAAAGAAAATTACATGTTCCTGGAGCTGAAAGAGCATTCCGGCTAGATGCAATGGCAGGAATAAAGACACAGACCTATGAAAGAGAATGAGAGTTAAGTTGAGGGGAAGCCGTAGGAGATGAATATGGAAAGGCTGGTTTGAGTTCCCTTAAATGAGGTGCTACAGAGTCTGGATCTCATCTAGTTGTTTGGGGCAAACACTGAAATTGTTTAAGTAGAGTTGTGACATATTGAAATCTGTATGTAAGAAAAATCATTACAATTAGGAGTGCGGGTTTGAGGGACTAGGAGCATATTTTTATTTATTTTCCCCTGCAGAGTTTTAGCTATGAAGGCAGAGGAAGTACCTTGTTCAGTCATGTGTCACACACAGTTCTAACTGCAGTGTATTCCTTACTACTACTCAATACGTGTTTATTCACTGAATGAATGTCACTATTATTCCCCCTACCCTTAATTAAAAAGCCCAGCTAGATATTTACCAAAAAAAGAAAAAGAAAATGAAAGAGAACTAAAAATTGAATTAAGGCAATGAAAATGGATAATATAAATGTATTTGGGGAACATTTCAAAGGTACTTGTTTGTGAAGGAAGAAGGGGAATTGTGGCAGACTATATTACATTGGCCCCACTGAGAAACACCTCCCAGTACTCATGGCCTTCTGTAGCCCCTTTGGTTGAGTACGGGTTTGGCCTTGTGACTGACATTGGTTAATGAGACATTAGTGAGATGCAAGCAGAGGTTTGATAAATGTTGGCACATTGGGGATTGTCCTCTTGGAATGCTTGCAGTTAGAGTGCACCTTCTTAGAACAGCTACCATGCCATGAGGAAGCCCAAGAAGTGATGTAGAAAGGTCCATGTGGAGTGAAACTGAGACCCCAGCCAACAGTCCCATCTTTGCTCCCAGCCAATCCCAACTGTCAGGGCATTTTGCAGCTTCTAGCCCTCTCAGCACCCTGGCTTTATTTACCATATGAAGGATAAAAACTGCCTGCTTAAACCACAGCATTTTGAGATAATCATTGATTGTCCTCTTAAGTGACTAAGTTTGAGGGTGCTTTGTTACATAGCAGTGTATAACTCAAATGGGAATCAAGAATAACTTTCATATATCTGGGCTGAATTAGTTGGTGGGTTGTGATACCTTCATTTAGCTAAGATCAGAAATGCAAGCGGAGTAGCCCCTTGCGAGCACACTAGACTGAACTCCTGAAAAGAGGATTAAATATTTTTTTACTGCATTTTAACTCATAAAAGCTACTCAAAACTGTTTGCTGAATGCAATATTGAAAGAAAGTCATACTTAGGATATCGATGTGACATTTGATCAATGTTTGATAGAGAACTTTCCAAATAGTTTTGTTTTTTATTGTTGCTTTTGGTTATCATAGAACCCTGTGACCTAACATTCTGAATGGTAATAGGAGGTGGAAACACACACACACACACACACACACACACACACACACACAAACACACACATCAAAAAGGAAGGCACAATATTCTTTCAACTGGAACAGCTTAGATCAAAACACATGGGAAATAAATTTAAGGTCTACAAC
This sequence comes from Aethalodelphis obliquidens, assembly GCF_003676395.1. Classification (NCBI taxonomy): domain Eukaryota; kingdom Metazoa; phylum Chordata; class Mammalia; order Artiodactyla; family Delphinidae; genus Aethalodelphis; species Aethalodelphis obliquidens. The sequence continues at coordinate 29,004,621 of NW_020837950.1, read as the reverse complement.
ATATGTTAAAAAAACTGAAGTCGGGCTTCTCTGGTGGCGCAGTGGTTAAGAATCCTCCTGCCAATGCAGGGGACACGGGTTCAAGCCCTGGTCTGGGAAGATCCCACATGCCGTGGAGCAGCTAAGCCCGTGCGCCACAACTACTGAGCCTGTGCTCTAGAGCCTGCGAGCCACAACTACTGAGCTCGCTTGCTACAGCTACTGAAGCCCGTGCACCTAGAGCCTGTGCTCCGCAAAAAGAGAAGCCCCCGCAATAAGAAGCCTGTGCACTGCAAGGAAGAGTAGCCCCTGCTCTCTGCAACTAGAGAAAGCCCGAGCTCAGCAACAAAGACCCAACACAGCCAGAAATAAATAAAATTTTAAAAAGAAACCTGAAGTTAATGAAAAAATTTCAGTAACATAGGATAAGCCAGGCTTATCTGTTGTATTACATTTAATCTAATATATGAAGAATACCTTGCATGGTAAACCTCTAATTATACACAAGTTTGTATACTTGGGTTTGAAAGTTTGGGGTTCCATCTGAATGAGAGGCAAATGATGTGTTTAGGGATTGGTTACTACTTCCTGATGAAAATGTACAGTTTAGAAATCCTAAATGAGCTGTGAGGTCTAATAGGATTGCTTGAGTGTGTAGATTTTCAAAGCTGTGATTTCCTCCTACAGAGTTTTGCATAATTCTTATACCTTCATTGCTATCAAAATTTCATTTGGCCAAGAAATAAGCCCAGAATTTTGGTTATCCTGGAAGAAAAGAAAAATGGTGGAATCAGTTAAATCAGTGGAAAATGATGACAATAATTTTTTTTTGTTTTGCTTCTGAAGCTTAAAGCAGCAGGGGGCAGTAGAACATTTGAGTTTGGAACAGAGGGAAAGGAGGACTGGTCAGTGGAGAAGGACATTGGTGTCTCTCAGGAAGTGTTATTTTTTATTTTTAAAAATTTTATACCCAAGACTCTTTTTAATCATTACTCATATTTCCTGTTCTCACCATCCTGCAAGATGGGGATGAATAGTCAGATATAGTCCAACATTAATAGTAAATGAAACCACTACTTTAGAAAAAAATAACTTTTGCTCCTTTCTCAACTAAATCAGTCAATAGAATTTGCTTCTATGCACAATATGTAATACCAATTTGTGTTTTAATTCCCTTTTCCTCTTGTGTATAACTTTTAAAAGTCCTAATAAGTAAAGGGACTCAAATTAGGAAGCATAAGAATTATAAACCAGATGATGAATTGTGTTTAATTTTTCAGTAGATATGCAGCGTTCTTTTTGCTGGAGTTTGAGGTCTTAATCCCACTATACTTTCTCATGCTTCTTGTATTCTAGCAAGTCAACCAAACCAGTTTTTATTCCTAGAGAAATTCTTTGCTCTCCTGCCTCTGTTCCTTTGCTCATACTGAACTTTTTACTTAGGTTTCCTGTATATTCATGACTCCAACTTACAATCAATCTTCAAAACTTATTTTAGATTCCAGATTATTGGTGACCACTTCCAGTATTTCCCAACCAAAATAGCTGCACCCTCCATGCATTTTCTCTAGCGGTATTCATGCACTAATAGTACGTGGTTTTCTACCTTATTAAAAAAAAATCATCATTTGCATAAAATTTGTGTTTTCCTCATGAGATCCTCAACTCTTTGAGTGCAAAAATTTCTCTCTCTGACATACACACAGCACCTACAATAGTTTCTTACTCTTGTTACACATTTGAGCAGTATTTGTTCAGTCAATAAATGCACTTATCCTTGTTAAATCTTATCTATACTGCATTCAGGCATTCAGGAGGTAGGGGTGAAAAGACAGGAAACTAACATTTATTAAGTGCTTAAATGTGTGCCAGGGACTCTAATTTTGTCAGTGTCAGTTCTCACTCTTTAAGGTGGGTAATATGTCCATGCAGATGTGAACATGAGCTCACAGGCTGTGACTTGCCCAAGCTCACGTAGATGGTGTGAGACAGAAGTGGGATTTGAGACGCTGCTCATCTCACCACACAACCCTCAAAGCCCACGGTGTTTTTTACCACACAGCAAATACTTATTTAGTATCTACTATCTGCCACATACTGCTTTATGGACTATTGATTCTACATTGAATAAAATACTATCCCTGTCTCTGAAAGGCTCACATTCCAGCAGGGGAGAGATTAAAGTTATTATTATGATTCTGAGTGATAAGTGCTTGAAACATGTCCTATGGGCCTGCGGGGAGGGGACCATTAGCTGCCTAGAAAGAGTTGCACCTCGTGGAAAGTTGCAGATCAGATTTGAGAGGTGACGGGGCCTTGGAGGATTAGCAATTCACCAGGTGGAGAAGATAGGCTCCTCGGGCAGAGGAAGGAGTGTAAGGTCAAGAAACAGGAAGGCAGAATCCAAATATGTCACTTCATTGGGAGGGAGTGGACTTTGAACTTTGTGTAAGAGGCCAGAAGAGAATGGAGGATGCTGTCATCTCATTGTAGGGCCTCTGTAGCCCTCCAAGGTACCAAGAGGTAACCTGATGTGTTAAATCACAAGAATGCAGAGGTTTATAGACTAGATATGATAGAGTAGATAGAGGTTTATGGATTAGATAGGAAAGCAGTGGTTTTACTGAATCTATAAGGTCAGATAGGAAATATATGAGAAGAAGCAGCATGGTAAAGCAACATGGGCTTTGAAGTCAAATAGAAGCTTGTAGTCCCAGCTCTGACACTTTTTAGCTATGTGATATTGACCTGACTTCTTTGAGCTTTGGTCATTGCCTCTGTAAAATGGGGATATTAACTCCCTCAAAGACTAGTGGTGCAGATTAGAGAACGGATACAGCACCTAATAGACAGTAGTGGTATTTAGTAAACACAAGCTTATCTATAGGCTTCACTTCTCTGCATATGGGTATACTTATAAAAATGTTAATAAAGCACAGTTTCTAAGACTATGTATTTTTATATATTGTATGAAGTAGATTCAGGATTCTAATTATATACATAAAGGCATGCATACATAAGTACATAAATACAAACACGTATTTATGTAATATAGAGAAATCCTGATGCTATGAGGGCATGCTTTCCATTTTCTTGCATTTACTAGCATGAAATAAAAATGATTTTGTCATTCGTCATTGAGTCTTATTTTGGGGAGTTTTGAGAATAAGTCTAATTTTGTGCCATTCCTATGACATTTTAGGCTCCTAACATCATTATTAATTCAGAATTATAAGTTATATGCTTCTTCTGGTTTATAAACCAGTTTCCTTGGTTTTCAAGTATGGGCAGTTAACAATAGTGCTGTACTTTTTTTTTTTTTTTTTTCCGGTACGCCGGCCTCTCACTGCTGCGGCCTCTCCCGTTGCAGAGCACAGGCTCCGGAGGCGCAGGCCCAGCGGCCATGGCTCACGGGCCGAGCCGCTCCGCGTCACGCGGGATCCTCCCAGACCGGGGCACGAACCCGCGTCCCCTGCATCGGCAGGCGGACTCCCAACCACTGTGCCACCAGGGAAGCCCTAGTGCTCTACTTTTAACGGAAATTATGTTTGCCAGAAGTCCTATTCTAGGTATTTTTAAGTTAAAAGAGTATTCTATTTACAATAAAGTTACTCTCAAGTATTTCAGAAACAACAATGAAAAGTTTTTCAGTAAGAACACCAAGCAAAGTATGAAGGACGTCAAGTTGAATTCCCTGGGCTAGAAACTTCTGGACCCATTCACATCCCTACTTTCAGTCTTTGAATAAGGCACTGAACCCTCTTTTTGTCTATTAATTAATCTTTTAATTTTTTTCTTGATCCCCTCTGGTTTACTTTTCACCAGTCATTTCCATTTCTCCTATATTTTTAGCTTATTGCTTTTTGTTAGCTCTTTTCCTCTGCCTTTAAATATGGTCAAGATTCTGATGTCCTTAGCAAAAAAAGGAAGCAACAAATAAATCTCCTCTTGTTCAGTGTTTCTCTACTTGTTAAAATTCTATCGCTTTCCTCTAAACAGCTAGACATCTTGGTATAGTTATCTATTTGCTACCTAATTTGTCATTAATTCCTCAATCCACTGTGATAACCTCTACCCTTTGCCACACCTCTAAAGCTCCTTTTACTAAAATTATTGTTAATCCTCTGAATCTCCTCTTCCCAAATCCAGTGATCCAGTCTTAATCTTCATCTGCTACATTGGACAGAATTTAGCACCATCCTCTCTCTTCACGCATGAACATTTCCTCAAATATCTTTCCCATTCTTTTTTTGTTCTTATTCTATACATGTTTCCTGGACAAGCTCACCAATTTCCAGTTTTAAACTGTACCACCAACTAACATCCCTAAGATCTAGATCTTCATCCCAGAACTTCAGATTCACACAAGAAAATATTTGCTGCCCATATAAACTTGGGTGAAAAACTAGTAACTCAGACTTACCCAGCACAAAAATGTCTCTTTCTCTCTCTATGCTGATCTCCTCCTCCTTCACCCCAGTCAAGAATGTGTTCCGTTGCCTCTGTTTTCTTTTGCAGTCCCCAGCACCATCCTTCCCTGAGTCACCTAGGACACAAACCTGGTGTCAGACTCAGATGTTCCTCTCATCTCACATCCCGTAAACCTTAATCCCTGACGATTTTGACTCCTAAGTATTTCTTGAATCTTTCTCTTCCTTTCCTATCCTGTTTACTATTACCCTAGATTATTACATTAGTCTAAAATGGTCTTGCTGGCTGGAGACCTGCTTCTTCCCATCAATGAACTTGCCCCAATTACTGCAGGGTACTCTGTCCCAAACCTAAGTCTCCCCATGTAATTATACTGAAATCTCTTTAATGCTACTCGGACCCATTCTCTAACTTAATTTCAAATAGCTTTCATTTATAAATCCTCAAAAGAAGGGAATGTGTTTATTATTATCTGTATTCTCAAGAACCTATCACAGGAAAGGTAGTCCATAAATCCCTATGAACTGAACTCAGTATTTTATACCAAAATAATTTTAATTAAAAAAATAATGTATAGGAAAATTGGGAAATTAGAAAACATTTTTTAAGTTTAAACTCTACATCCCGTTTTAATACCATGTTGTTATAACAAGATATCCCTCAGATGTTTATGTTTTCAGGTAAATATAACATTAACTTTTTTAAAATGTGATGAAATAATTTTGAATATCTTTATATTGTATTAAGATGGCAGTGTTATAAAATAAAAATGAGGTAGGACTTGGTGCATTGTAGATGGGCATTCTGATTGTATTTTAAATATAAGTTAATATGGAAACCAATTTATAAAATTAAAACATTTTTACTAAATTTTTCTCCAACTTATATTACATGCTGTTACTGGCAGTGAATAGTACTAGTTTGACTGGAAGGTTTTCTTTGTTGTGTTTTACTATTATAATTGAAATGGACTATTTTTTGTGGAATATTTAGTAAATTATACAGAATATTGAGGCTTGATTGCTTGCAAAATTAATGTAATCTTATTGGAAATACACTTCGTTAAGCCACTATAAATGTGTATCCAGTAAGTTATTCAATGAATTAGTATTCAGATGAAAACATATTGAGTTTCTTAGGGCTTTTAATATCAGTTCTATTTCTGTAAGCATTTTAGCTTTCCAGTACAAGGAATGCAATTTGAATTGTTTACTGCTGTAAGCCACTGGTTATTTTCAGGCATAATGGAATAATGGTGTTTAACCGCAATGTGGTATTTTCTAAAAGCACGTGAAATATTTCACGAATAAGATTAGCTAAAGAATTTAGTCTCATTTTATAACCATGACAGTTTAGGTGTGCAACACAAGAAGTTTGTATTTTCAGAACAGTTTTTCAGCGTGTTATTTTAAAGAAAATGAAACTCTTTCTTATAGGATCAGATATTGGGTTTCCACTAACTGTGTTAAATATCTGGTTTTAAGTTACGGTATGGAAAATTTAGGTTACTCACTTATTTAGGCATTTTAATGTGAACCAAGAAGAGTTTAATAATTATAATTGAAAACTGTCATACAGATAGGATGGTGGGATGGCAAATTTATTCTTTAGCGGAATACTAAGAATTTTATTATTTCATCTCTGTCGGAGTGTCCTGGGGGCTTTTGTTTCTTGCCATCCTCACGCCTTTCCCTTCTGCCCTCACCACACACAGTTTGCTATGTGGGCAGCAGGGTCAGAAGTTTGGAGGGGGATGGGAGAGGAGGGGGGCCGTTCTGGGGTGGCTGGACCAGAGGCAAGACTGGAACCTTCTCTTCTCTGAGGCAACAGGACTTCAGCAGCAAAAAGAAAACTAAGGTCCAGGGGAGCAAAGTTTGATGTTTCCTATCATGATTGGATTTTAGACATGGCATCTTTGGCTCCATTTAAATTCTTGAAGTCTGTCAAATAAATGTCTTTGTTGTTGTGAAGATCTTTTAAGAATACAGAGAAAGAAACAAAGAACTTGTATAAAAAACATTCTTAAAACTCCTAGAAACATCTCCTAGGAAAGAATGTTACAGTTCTAGTAACTAAGAACTAACTAAGATCTAAGTCATTTTGGTGGCTTATTGGATTGATACTATTTCATGAAAATTAAATAACTGTCATTGTGGTAAAACATTGGAATGAATTTATAAGGAATTGTTTATTTTATAATACCAGGTAAGCATTTCTTTTCATGATTAAATCATATTATGAGTACCGCATCGAACAAAAGGTCAATTGCCTTTTCCTTGTCTCCTATAGACTTCATAAATTTACATTGAAAGTTATATAAATTTTGTGGATATATGTTATATCTTTTGAAAAATAGAAATGTGTATATCTCAGAGAAATACAAATTGTTTTAGATTTTCATTTTAAATTAACATTCTCCAAACATTTTTATGAGTGATTAGATTTATAGAATGTTATAGAAATTATATGCTATAGTTTTAGATAAAATTAAAATACATATTGAAGGAAAAATATTCCAAAATATTATTTAGAGTAGAACTTATAATTAATATTTTCATCTCTCTTCAAATGACAAATTTACAAAGTTTTTTTTTGTTTTAATAATTAACTGTCATTTTAATAATCTTCATGGGACTCTGAAATTGATTATAAATTGACTATAATTTTTGATGTTTAATTTTCAGTAGAGGGGTTGTTATTATTTAGCTATTAAAAATGTATTGGGTCGGGACTTCCCTGGTGGCGCGGTGGTTGAGAGTCCGCCTGCCGATGCAGGGGACACGGGTTCGTGCCCCGGTCCGGGAGGATCCCACGTGCCGCGGAGCGGCTAGGCCTGTGAGCCATGGCCGCTGAGCCTGCACGTCCGGAGCCTGTGCTCCACAACGGGAGGGGCTGCGGCAGTGAGAGGCCCGCGTACCACAAAAATAAAATAAAATAAAATAAAATAAAATGTATTGGGTCAATGTTAACCTTTAATCTAAGCTTTCTTGTCTTCTAAGAATGTTCTTTCACATAGAAAATTGACAGAAAAGGAGAGAACTCTAACCCTAACAAACAACAATACCAAAGGTTCTGGATTGCCATAGCAAACTGTGTGGCTTTTCGGTAGGAGGGTTTTCATTCAATACTATTAGCCAAGTGATTCCATGGCAATATTACATTCTAGCAGTGATTGTATCTGTCAGACCCCAAACATGGTAATCATTGGTATTTTAGCTAATAGTTTATTATTTGTGTGTTTGCTCGCCTTTATCAAATTCTTAGCTGAGAGATTTCTGTTTTCATCTCACTTACAGTAAAAACAGACTGTGCTGAGTCTGAATGTAAAAAAAAAAAGCCAACATTTTTGCCTGAGGAATTTTTTTAAATCATATCTGCTAGGTGAACTTGTGGTAACCAATTCCTGATAATCCCTGGCAATCATTATGAGAAATAGCATTTAAAAAATTAAAGAAGAAAAAAATGTAATGATGCCACTGCATGAAAAAGAACATTCTGGAGTTACAGAAAATAGTCTAGTCAATGATAATCATATGTTATTCAGTACAGGTTACTCAATTGTCATTTAACAGCTTGGAGCTTTATATATATGTATCTCTCTCTCTATATATATCTATATATCTATATATCTATATATCTATATATATATATCTATCTACAGTTGTTCCTTCAAAGAAAGGAGATTTAATTTACATACTCATGCTCATGTGCAAACACACACACAAACTTGGTTAATAAAGTTCACATCTTTCTTATTTCAAGTTATTATAAATTTATTTTGTAGCCTGAAATACTTTTATGCTTTTATTGTTAAACATATGTCTTTGACAATCTCTGTGTGATTGTGTTAGAATTTGACATAACTAAGAGCTTCTTCAGTTCTATGATTGGTATAGGTGCTTCTAGACCTAGTTGTAAGATACTGTTTGTAAACCGCACTGCTTTAATCACATTCTCCTCTAGTTTCTTGGCACAATATTTGGCTTTTTGTAGAAAGTAGCCTTCTTATTGCTTTCTGCCTCCTATTTTTTTCTTTTTAAGTTTATCCACATCACTGCTTAAGTATCTTAGAGTCCATGTTTTTACAGCTATTTTTAGTGTCACAAAAATAAATATTTTATGTATTATGACTGCAAGTAGAATGTTGTTCTTGGTTTGTAGATCTTAGTTAGGTTGTTTCTCAGTCCTGGGGCAGTTAAAGCTGAAAATTAGATGATAAGCATATTTCTGCCAACCCCAGGTCAGGTTACATTCTGATGGGCAGGATGACATAGTGCAAAATATCCACCTCCCACGTCAGAAAAGCCTGGATTTATATTCCAGCTCTCTATTTATCGGCTGTGTTATCTTGGACAACTTTCTCAGTCTTTCATCCTTAATACATAAGTAACAATACGTGCCTCTGAGGATTAAATGAATGTTAGGATGTGCTAAGGATTAGAAACACTACATAATGACAAAGTACAAACAACCTTCCTTTCCACAAATATTTTACAGTTTTAGAGGTTAGTACATATACATGCACATTTATTTTAAAAATTGTATATTAAATACATGTATATGTAGATATGTATATGAGTTTCTACTTTTTGCCAGGCTCTGTTCTAGATTCTTGGGATACGTGATTTAACAAAACAAAGGCCCCAGTCCTTGTGCAGCGTAATAAGTTAGAAAGTGAATATTGCAAACTTTCTTTCAGTGTCACTAATGTTTATTTTAAACCAGTCCAGCGATTTGGGCTATGTGTTTTCTTGGTTCTCACTATATTCATATTTCCATGAAATAATGGAGAGAAGAAAATTTCTCATGTGAGAAGAGGTCTTATGAATTGATTCGAAAAGACAAAGGATATATGGGAAAATGAGTAAATGATATTAGTAGGTAATTCACAAAAGAAGAAATGCAGATGGCTAATAAATTCATGGAAAGCTGCTCAAACTCCCCAGTAACATGGGAAATGCAAATAAAAGGATATCTGGTATTTTGTTCACAAAAGTGGCAAAAGGGAGAAATATTGATATTATCCAGTGTTGGTATGTGAAGGTATGGGGAAAACAAGCAAATTTCTACAAAGGGATATGAATTGTAATTTTTTTTTTTGGAAAGCGATCTGTATTACCTAATAAAATAAAAACGAATGTGATCATTTACCCCTGATTCAGCTGTTACCCCTGATTCAGCTGTTTCACTTTTAGTAATCTATCTTGGAGAAGTAAAGGTACAAATATGTAAAACTGTTTTCAACACTGTACTACATTACTATGTGTAAAAACAAAAAGCTAAGAAAAAAATCAAGTCTCTCAATAAAGGGACATTTCAACACTAATATACTAATATTTGAAATATGTCTTCAAAACTATTCATCAATGTTTGTGAGAACAAAAATCTGGAAAAAATCATGAATTTTCATTAATAATGGAGTAGTTCAATGAAGTGTGGTGAACCCAAAGTATGCAGCATTATGTAGATATTCAAAACGATGAATAGGAGCTATCAGCATTGACCTCGGTGGGTGTCTATTATATATTATTAAGTGAGAAAAGCAAGAGGCTTGTAATGAACTTATGATCACATTTTTGTTTTAATACTTCTATATACATGGTTATTTCAAATTTGAAGATGTTTTGTGAACATAGAGAAAGATAGGGAAGAATGTATATGAAACTTACCTCTGTGAGGGTTGTTGATGGGAGATGGAAAGTCACAGCACTTGACTTTCTTCTCTCTGATTGTTTGACTTGTTACAATTATCATGTATAATGTTGTAATAAAGAAACAAAATAGAAAAATTAGAATTTCAAGCTATTAGAAATGGTCTATTTAGGGGTTAATTGGTATATCCCTTATCAGTGTGGAGGTTAGTTACAGAATCTACTGCAATGCTTTGCATTATAGTAGGTGTTTAGTAAATATTTCAGTAAATCATTAAGTAAAATGTACTGAGGACTTTTAACACCTACCTATATGTATGTGTGTCTCCCTCTTTCTCTCTCTACATATGTATATACAATATTTACTTATTATTTATGATACATTTATACATAAAAATACGTTTGAGAGCTCTTGCATAGAAGGTACTTTTGTCTTGAAATGACCTTCCTGCTTAGCGTGGACTTCTGTTTTTTTGGTAGTGGGAATGAACCAAGCATAGATAGTAACAGAGCCCATAATAAAGTCATCTCCCTCTAGCTTCCTCCCAGTCTCCAAAAATGTGAGCTGGGCAAGACATAATGAACTTTATGCATTCATTCACTCAGTTATTCCAAGGTTTATTGCTTGTTAAGCCTTATGGGGGAAACAACGATTTATTCATGGGTCTTTTGCCTATAAGGAGTTTACCGTTCTGCAGGTTATAAACATGTCATCAATTCCATGTCACTTGATTTTTTTCTTTTCAGCATAGATTATGGTTTTATTACATACTTATTATCAACTTTTACTCCAAAATCAAAACCCCTCCGTTCCTAACCCTTAAATATATACTTAGTGTAAGGAGGTGAAGCAAGGGTGTGATTTTACAGAGGGACCAATGAAGGTGTTTTTTTTTTTTTTTTTTTTTTTTTTTTTT